>NC_057808.1:369957262-369973104 GCF_018294505.1 Triticum aestivum | reverse complement strand
AGCCTCTATTCGAGCATCAGTTTCATTCGTGCGGAGTATCTTCAGTCTTTCCTCAGTTGTCTCAACCGGTGGATTCTCGTCTAGTTCATCATTGTTCGTCTCATTTTCTTTCCAGTGGATTCAATTCAAGTTTTTCATGGTTGATCATATTCTTTCCTTCGACTTAATTATTTTCCCATGCACATTCGCCTCTCGCCATTTAATCATTTTGGAGTGATGAAGTCATCTCAGAAGATTCGTGTTGCATCCATTTAATTCAAGGTTGTCACCCCATTCAAGTCTTTCAATTGTTCCGGTGCATCATTTCTCTCTCAACCGATCCTTCTCAACGGTGTTTTCTTTTTAGTGGGCCCCAACCCACAGGTCTTTTCCCAGGATCTTACCTGACTCTTCTAATTTTCTCGGAGCTATTCTAAATTCTTTTTGAAGTATGACGTAAGTATGGATCCCATCAGTCATATGCCTTTGCTAAGATCATTTGCTAATTATTTCATGTTCGGTTCAACTTTCCCTCTTTTCATTCTCCCAGAGTACCTCAACAATTTTGATGGTGTTTCTCGTCGTCATTCTCAACATTTGAAGACCGAAGTAGAGTTTCTCTTAAATCTTGCCCGTTCTCCCGGAGATTCGCGTTGCTAGCTCGATATTATCCTCTCAAATTGTTTCCAGTCGTGCAATTCTTTTCATCCATCTGGAGTATTTCAGGAGCTGATTTCCCTCTCGATCATCCGGAGGTCATCTTTTCGGAATATTTCTTTGTTCTAAGTTTTCAGCATTGTTCTCTCAACTATTCAATATCTGTGCCCCTTCGGTCGTCTCAATATTCTCCCGATGCTTCGTTCCAGTATTCTTCAATCAGTTCACGATCTCTTCATTCTTTTGCCTCTAATTCCCTCAAGTATCTTTGTTGAGGATATAGACCTTAGAGTCACCCGCCAGAAGGGGCCGGGTCACTCATATGGTCATTGCCAGAAGCCCGACGTCAAGCTTAAAGACGGTGGGCCAGAGATGGGCTTAAGACCCGGATACGGCTTAAGGCCCGTAGTTGCAATTATTATCGTGGTAGAACTTGTAGTGTAAGGCAAGAATAGTTGAGAGTTCGAGCCGGACACTCTTATGAGCCGGCCGGGACTCTGAGAGCTGCTGGGCGTCGGCCTCCTTATATAAGGGGACGACCCGGTAGCGGTTTAGGGACAAGCAAGATCTCATCGAGAACCAGGCATAGCGGTCTTCGCTCCCTGGTCATCGAAACCCTAATCAATACCACCTCAAACTGGACGTAGGCTTTTACCTTCACCGTCAGGGGCTGAACCAGTATAAACCCTCGTGTTCCTTGTCCCACTTAACCCTTTCAAGCTTCCTAGTCGCGATGGCTCCACGACTAAGTCCTAGTTCGAGGACATCTGCCATGACAATTCCACGACAGTTGGCGCCCACCGTGGGGCCAGCGCACGGTGGATTTGAGTTCTTGAAGGGCAGCTTCGAAGGGCTCAAGGGATACGCTGTGGGCCGGATGACCAAGAGTCGTCGCGGCAAGCTCTACATCGACGATGCAAACTGGGGCCCCGACGTCGGCTCAATTGAGTATGGGTGCTGGGTCTCCTTCGGTGGAATTCATGTTTTCATTGGCAAGATTGGTGAGCCGGGCCCTGAGCCGGATCTCTGCGCCGATTTCATCGAGACGGCTCAGCGTGCACGACCCGCCCGGGCCCGGCCTGCCTTAAGGCATGCTTTTGTGGGATGCATTCATGGAGGGCCCTCTGATCGATCCGGATCTGGGGATGAGGCGGCCGCCGGCTCTGACGCAGAGTCGTCCACTAATGAGTCAAATTCGCTCTATCAACTTCAAGATGGCAGGCTCATGGGTTGTTCCGACGGTGATAGTATTGCGGACCTGTTTGAGCCACCAAGTCAGGTCGGAGTCTTTATGGCCGGTGCACAGCCTGTTCAGAACCCTGCTGCTGGAGCGGGAACCCCGGTGCCTTCGCCGGCTCAGGTGCTAATGGATCTCACAGACAGGATGACGGCCCTGTTAACCGCCACGGTTGACCCGGTGGATCAAGCTCAGCATGATGCGGGGGTGGCACAGTTAAAGTTGGATCTAGTGAAAGCTAAGGAGGATCTGGCAGCGGAAGGGATCAGGATGGCTGCGGAGAGGGCGGCTCTCGATGCCCAAACTCAGTTGATCCAGGCGCAGTCCTTCCGGCTCACGATGGATCAGAACGCGTCCAATGTTGTCATGAGAAGGAGGCATCAAAAGGCCCAATCTCGACTCCCTCTGGTTTACGATCCACGCAACCTCTTCAACACGCCAGGTGCAGGGTCTAGTAACCCGCCAGGGGTCATAGTGCCCGGGTCTGGGACCCCTATTCAGCCAATAGTGATGGGGCCTCCCAGGTGCCCCCTGCCCCGCCTCAGTACGTGCCAATACCCCCGGGTCATTATAATAACCCGCTGGAGAACATGGTCGCCGCGGCAGCACGGCTGGCGGCTCTCCCAGTCGACGGCGACTCTCCGACGGCTATTGAAACCTGCCGGGTCAGGGAACTCCTTCAGACAGCACTGGCGCAGCAAGAGGCGTACTCCTACAGCCGGGACAGGATCCACTCGACCCCTCAGCCAGGCCGGAGCCCGAGTTATAGCAGGCACATGGTCTCAGCGACCGGCTCAAGTAACGTCCGACGCCATGACCCGCCCCCTGGCCATGGCCCGGTTCATAACGGAGCTTTTCACACAGCAGACCAGGACAGAGCGCGGCAGGAGGCGGAGCAGGTGCCTCAGTTGACGGCTTACCAGACTCCCCCAGCTTATCCGACGACTTCCGCCGACGTGGGTATCCCTACCAGGACTGGGGGTGTCCCTTGTTTAGTGCCAGCTATCTGCAATGAACGTCTACCCAAGGACTTCAAAGGTCCTAGGAAGGTGCCTAATTACACAGCAGACTTACAACCCGCAGCCTGGATCGAGAGTTATGAGATGGCTATGGAGCTGCTGGAGGTCAGTGAGGCGGCCATGGCTAAGTACTTCACCATGATGTTAGATGGGACTGCCCGCACTTGGTTGAAAGGGCTACCACCGAATTCCATTGGGTCTTGGGCTGAGCTGAAGGCCCGGTTCATCCAAAACTTCAAGGATACCTGTAGGCAGTCTATGTCAATTGTGGATTTGACTAACTGCAAGCAGCAGGAGGGTGAGTCTACGACACATTGGGTTCGCCGGGTTAAGGAGATAATACATTCCTCGGATAAGATGGACGCCGGCTCTGCAGTCTTAATGTTGGAGCAGAATTGTCGTTTTGTGCCCCTGAAGATGAAACTCGGGCGGCTTAAGCGCGACTGCAATGATATGGGTACACTGATGGCGGCTCTTGTCAAGTACGCCGATTCTGATGGTACCAAGGACCCCGCTTCAGATGATGAAAGGACAGGGAAGGGAAAGAAGAACAGCAATGGCAAGGGTCCTCAGCATAACCCGGGGAACCAAGGAGGAGGCAAGCGCAAGGCCGATGGCAGCCTAGAGTTTGTGGCCAACGCCAGCTCACAAGGTAATAACCAGCGACGTAAGGGGAGGCCCCTCCCCGAGGCGGCGGGTCAGGCCCGACACTGGAGCAGCTGCTGAATGAGCCTTGTCCAAGGCATGGCTCTAGAGAGAAGCCAGCAACTCATCTATGGAAGGATTGTGCAATCATGAAGGCCTTTAAGAATTACAATGGCCCGGGCGGCGGCTCAGGCGCCGGCGGCTTTCATGGCCCGGGCGGCGGCTCAAACTCTAATCCTCAGAACGGTCAAGGGGGCTTTAATCAGCAGTCTGGCCAGGGTCATCAACAGTAGCAGGGGGGTTATCAGACCAATCCAAAGCAGCTTAGCGGTGGACAGTACCATGTATTTACCACCAGTCTGTGTAAGCGAGATCAGAAGCTTCATAAGAGGGCTGCGAATGCTGTTGAGCCGGCGGTTCCACGCTACTTGCGGTGGTCTGAGCAGCCTATAGTATGGAGTAGAGAGGATCACCCTCCCCGGGTGGACAATCCGGGTCACTTGGCCTTAGTGGTGGCTCCTCAGGTGGGAGGATATAAGTTCACTAAGGTACTCATGGACGGAGGCAGCAGCATCAACATCCTCTATTATGAGACTTTTCGCCGTATGGGGTTGGTTGATAAGAATCTCAGCCAGTCAAACACTATCTTCCATGGTGTGGTACCTGGTAAGTCGGCTTATCCAGTCGGCAAGATCGAGTTGGAAGTGGCCTTCGGAGATGAGAACAACTACAGGGTGGAAAAATTGACCTTTGAGGTAGTCAAGATAAGAAGTCCGTACCATGCCATATTTGGGCGGCCGGCTTACGCCAAGTTCATGGCACGACCGTGTTACGTATATTTACAGCTCAAGATGCCGGGTCATAATGGGACCATTACGGTTCACGGCAGCCGGAAGGTGGCCTTGGAATGTGAGGAAGGCGATGCAGCTTATGCAGAATCTGTTTGTGCAATAGAGGAGTTGAAGTTTTACAAAGACAATGTTGACTCAACAGATATGACCTCTCTGAAAAAGCCGACTACGGAGCATGAGCCGGCAATGAAATTTAAGTCGGCTGATGAGACTAAACTTGTTGATTTCGTTCCAGGAGATTCATCTCAGCAGTTTAGCATCAGTGCCAATCTGGATCCAAAATAGGAAAGCGCGCTCATCAAGTTCATCCGTGAGAATAGGGACATCTTCGCATGGAAACCTTCCGACATGCCAGGTGTACCTAGAGAACTCGCTGAGCACACTCTCAATGTTGATCCAAAATTTAAGCCGGTCAGGCAGTTCCTTCGGCGGTTCAATGAGGAGAGGCAGAAAGCTATTGGTGAAGAGGTGGCTCGGCTCTTGGCGGCCGGGTTTATTGTTGAAGTCTTTCACCCAGAATGGTTAGCTAACCCGGTGCTCGTACTCAAGAAGAACGGCACTTGGCGGATGTGTGTGGACTACACGGACTTAAACAAGGCGTGTCCGGCTGATCCTTTTGCCCTTCCCCGTATTGATCAAATCATTGATGCTACGGCCGGTTGTGCGCGCTTAAGTTTCCTGGACGCTTATTCCCGATATCATCAGATTAAAATGGCAGTTAAGGACCAGGAGAAGACGGCGTTCATCACTCCCTTTGGAGCCTTCTGCTATGTGTCTATGCCCTTTGGACTCAAGTGTGCACAGGCGACTTACCAGCGTTGTGTACAGAACTGTCTTCATAAACAGATTGGGCGCAATGTTCATGCTTATGTGGACGACATTGTAGTTAAATCTATAAAAGAGGAAACCCTGATAGATGATTTGAGGGAAACCTTTGATAATCTCCGGGTTTACAAGATGATGCTTAACCCGGCCAAGTGTGTTTTTGGTGTTCCTGCAGGCAAACTCTTGGGTTTTTTAGTTTCTGACAGAGGCATTGAAGCTAACCCAAAGAAGATCAAGGCCATCACCTCCCTGGCTAAGCCGGCGTGTATAAATGATGTTCAACGCTTGGCGGGTCGCATCGCTGCTTTAAGCCGATTTATAAGCCGTTTGGGTGAGAAGGCCATGCCATTATATCAGTTGATGAAGAAATCTGATAACTTTGTCTGGAATGATGCAGCTAATACTGCCTTTGAGGATTTGAAGAAGCTGCTGGCAGAGCCCCCAGTCCTTGCTGCTCCGGTTGATAAGGAGCCCTTATTGCTGTATGTGGCTGCTAACACGCGAGCCGTCAGTGTGGCCGTGGTGGTGGAGCGCAAGGAAGAGGGTAAGGAGCATCCAGTTCAGCGGCCGGTTTATTATGTCAGCGAATTGAGTCCAAGCAGCGGTATCCGCATTGGCAGAAGCTTGTTTATGGTGTGTTCATGGCGAGCCGGAAGCTTAAGCATTATTTCCAGGGTCATCCCATCACTGTGGTCAGTTCTGCCCCTCTTGGTGATATCATCCAAAACATAGAGGCCACAGGGAGAGTGGCTAAGTGGGCTATCGAGCTCAGACCTCATGGTCTCAAATATGTGCCACACACTGCTGTTAAGTCTCAGGCCTTGGTGGATTTCATCAATGATTGGACAGAGTCACAAGTGCCCGAGCAAAAGCCGGATAACACATATTGGACTATTCACTTCAATGGGTCCAGGCAGTTGGAGGGCTCGGGGGCTGGAGTTGTATTGGCTTCCCCTAAAGGTGAAAAGTTTCATTATGTGCTACAATTGATGTTTCCTTGCACTAACAATGCGGCTGAGTACGAGGCCTTGCTCCACGGTCTTCGGATGGCTAAGGAGATGAGCTTGAGCCGGGTAAGGTGTTTCGGTGACTCCGACTTGGTGGCTCAACAAGTATCAGGCAAGTGGGACTCTAAGGACCCTCTCATGGCGGCTTATCGCCGCGAAGTTGATGCCATTGCTGGGCACTTTCAGGGCTACCAAGTAGAGCACATTGATCGCAGGAAGAACGAGGCGGCTGATGCTTTAAGCCGGCTAGGATCCCAGCGAAAGCCGGTGCCGCCTAATACTTTCCTGGATGTCCTGTATAATCCTTCTGTTAAGCTGCCTATAGAGGAAGACTTGGCTGTCCCTGACTCGGAGGCACGACTGGTGGCGGCTCTCCATATCATCCCGGACTGGACAATGCCCTATCTGGCTTACATGACCCGGGGCGAGTTGCCTGAGGATGAAACTTTGGCCAGGCAAATAACCCGGCGGGCTAAGTCAATGATTGTTATCAATGGTGAGTTGCATCACCGCAGTGTTACGGGAGCGTTTCAGCGTTGTGTTTCCCCTGAGGAAGGTCAAGAGATCTTGCGTGAGATCCATGAAGGGGATTGTGGCCATCACGCCGGCTCAAAGTCCCTTGTGGCCAAGGCTTTTCGTCATGGTTTTTATTGGTTGACGGCTCATGCTGATGCAGAGGATTTGGTCAGTAAGTGTGATGGCTGCCAAAGGTTCTCGCGACGGGCTCATGTACCGGCTCAAGAGCTGAGGATGATCCCAATTACTTGGCCCTTTGCGGTCTGGGGGCTTGATATGGTTGGGCCTTTCAAAAGATCCAAGGATAAGAAGACCCACCTTTTGGTGGCAGTTGACAAGTTTACCAAGTGGGTTGAAGTGGAGCCAGTTAGCAAGTGTGATGCAGCCACGGCGGTTCAGTTTATGAAAAAGGTGATCTTTCGCTTTGGTTTTCCACACAGCATTGTAACTGACAATGGCACCAATTTATCCAAAGGCGCCATGGAGGAGTTTTGTCAACGAGAGCATATCCGACTTGATGTTTCCTCGGTGGCTCATCCTCAATCCAATGGTCAGGCTGAGAGAGCTAATCAGGAAATTCTGAAGGGCATCAAGCCCCGGCTTTTGGTCCCTTTGCAACGGACGCCGGGTTGTTGGGTGGAGGAGTTGCCCTCCGTGCTGTGGAGCATCAACACTACTCCTAACAGGTCTACAGGCTTTACGCCTTTCTTCATGGTTTATGGAGCAGAAGCAGTCCTCCCCAATGACGTCCGTCATGACTCGCCTCGAGTGGCGGCTTATGTTGAGGCGGACAATGAACAGGCGCGCCAAGATGCTCTTGACTTGTTGGACGAACAGCGTGATGTGGCCGCAGCTCGTTCAGCGATTTATCAACAAGACCTACGCCGTTATCATATTCGACGGGTTAAATCCCGGGTCTTCCAGGAAGGCGATCTGGTGCTCCAGGTCACCCAGGATCAAACTGATGCGCACAAGCTATCCCCGCCTTGGGAAGGGCCCTTTGTGGTCAGCAAGAATTTG
Organism: Triticum aestivum; assembly: GCF_018294505.1. NCBI lineage: Eukaryota > Viridiplantae > Streptophyta > Magnoliopsida > Poales > Poaceae > Triticum > Triticum aestivum. Next base: position 369,965,348 of record NC_057808.1, on the reverse strand, counting down.
TACAATGGGTCATATTACCTCATTGATATTCGGGAGCACAAAGATTCACGTAAGTCGGAGGAAGAGACCCGTCGGCCGTGGAACATAGCTCAGCTTCGGCCTTACTACACTTGAGTCACCGGCTCTCATGATGTACATATTTCTCTAAGCCATGTATATATTATAATAAGCAATAAAGCAGGACCTCTGTCCTTTTTCCTCCTCCAAATGTGCACGTGTTGTTTTCATTGCAAGATTACATGATAGCTTGAAGGAGGATCCGGCTTATGATCATCTTCGAATCTAGCCGTAAGTAATAAGATCACTTGGGGGCTTCCTGTTCAAACATAGGTCGTATTCGAACCAAAGAGAACATAGCTGTCGATACCCATTTGATTGGCAAAGTGCCGATCTCATTGGGGAGTTTTCTTTGATCATATTTGAATCTTAGTTTAACCCCTTTGGGAACCGACGTGGATCGTATTCGAATCAGCGTCATTAAACAATTCTTAAAGTCCTTTGGGGGCTTCCTGTTCAAACATAGGTCGTATTCGAACCAAAGAGAACATAGCTGTCGATACCCTCTTGATTGGCATCGCCACACCCACTGGGGGCTATATGATCGCATTCGAATCTTAGCATAACCCCTTTGGGCCGGGTCTCTGGTCGTATTCGAACCGGAAGCCCCTAAGTTCTTCTGCTTCATAGTAAGTTTTCTTCTGATCATTTCAAAGTGTGTACGGCCGGGTCTCATTTTGCCGGTTTAACTTGGATTTACAGTGTTAGTTGAACACAATGGGTGTCATTAAGACAAGTAAATCGGAATTAAGGTACCAACCTTCTTACCCGGGTTATTTAAACCGGAAGTATGCTTGCAGGCCGCTAAGTGTGTTATTACGGCTGTATTAAGGATATAATTGAGGACCAGTCTTTTTCGATTCATATTCCGGGTTATATATCTAAACATATGATTCTCAGGGCGGTAAGCCGCCTGGACACTTGCGATTCGTCTTTCTATGCAGGATAGTTAAAGATAATTATTTGAGACTAAGGCGAATGAATGACCCGGAGAAATATAAGGCAGACAACTTCAATAAAACTTCAAGCATTCAGGGCATGCGCGATGGCACGGCAAAGATAAAGTGTTGGTCCTACTCTATTACAAGACTCATCGAGTCCAAAAGGGTGGAGCATTGTTTTATAAGCCGTCTGCAGAAGTTAAGACGCTTGCTGGGTTGAAGTCTCCGGCTCGTCTCTTTCTTCTCCTCCGGCTGTTCCCAAGGTCTGGAAAGTCGACGACTTCGAGTCGATGCCGCTCAGCGCTTCGAATTGGGCTTCCTCGTCAATTAACCCGGCCGGGTCAATCTCCGGGGCGAAGGTGTGCTGACAAGCCGGCGGAATTAAACTCAGGGCTTCATAGCGAGGGGTCGGGATCCTCTGATTCTCCGCATTGTAACCCGGCTGGTACTTAGTCAGATCTGTGTCGTTCCTGATAAGGGTGGCCACCGGGCGCACGACCTTCACGCAGGCGGCAAAGTCTCTTTGGTCGAAGGCCGTGCCGTCTTCCTTCAGACTTGGATAGCCGAGGGCGATGTCCGCCGGGTCTAACTCGGGGAGGAAAGCCTTGGCCCGGCTCAGCGCGGCGATCGCTCCGGCTCTTGCAGAGGCCCGTCGCAGCTCTTGGATACGTTGAGGCAGAACGGCGAGCCGGCGAAGCACTTCTGCCAGATGAGTCGGCACCTCGTTAGATAGGGCCACCACAGCTAAGGCACGCTGTGACCCGGTGTAGAGTTGCTCCACCAGGGTATACACGGCCTTTAGCTTGGTTACCACACTCTGGTTGAGGTTGGCGTTTCTGGGACCTGTTTAACAGAATCAGATAAGTCGCCGACAAGGATGAACTATGAGATATAAAAGATTCTACAACTTGATGAAAGCCGGTGAGATGACTTACCGAAGATTGCAGCCACCATCTGGGACACTTGGCGCTTTAAGCCGGAGAGTTCGGCCGTCTTCTCTGACAGGGCCTTCTCCGCCTGTTCGGCCCGGTTCACCAGCGCGGCCTTCTCTTTGGCCCAGGCTTTCCGTTCAGCGTCAAACTCCGTCTTCAGCTTCTCTTGCGCGGCGATGCTGGACACAAATTTGGCATTTGCCTTCCGGGTCTCCATCTCTTGCATCTTCAGCCGGTTCTTGAGATCAGCGAGGTTAGCTTCCAGCTTCTTGCCAGCAGCTTGCATAAATTTCCGGGTTATGGCGTGAACAGTTACTATACAGATGTAAAGTCCCAAGCGTTTTCCAAGCAAAGACACTTGGCACTTGGGGGCTAATGCATATTGAACGTTTCTATCTACAAATTGCCGGTTCAATTGGGTAAGCCGGAACCTAAGTCTACAACATATTCAATCATAAGTCGTCGACTTGGGGGCTAGCATGGTAAAGGTAACTATGCAGTAAGTAAGAGGACAGAAGAATAATACCTCAGATTTTTGCTGGATCTGGGTCACCATGGCAATCTCTGCGTCCCGGCTCTTGTGCACTTGGCTGACGAAGCTGGAGACGATCTCTCCAATGTTCAAATTGGAGTAGTCAGTGAGGTCCAGGTTAACCCGGCGGGACTCTAGCAGCTCCCCTTTGGCGGAGCACTTGGCCAAATCGGTAGGTCTCCCCGGGTCAACAAACTCCGTCCGGGTAATTACCACGTCCGGGTCATCTACTGGTTGAGCCGAGCTGGAGGCCTCCGGGTTAACAGAAGCTTCTGTTGCGGGCTTGTTGGTTGGGGCAGCAGCCTCAGGAGCAGAGGCAGCCGGCGGTTCTTGAGCGGCTGCCTCCGGCTCAGGCAAGTCTGGCTCGTCGACCGGCTTGGATTTCTTCGCCCTCTTGGTGAGCTTGGCCTGGGCATTGGAAGGACAGAAAGGTTAAGCACAATGGTGTAAGTAAAGACAAAAGTACAGTATGAGATGGTTATCATTACCCGCGCACGGTCTTGAAAGCCGGCAGGCTTGACTGCATAGAGTCGCCAGAAGAGGGGGAAGTTTCCTGGTAATTTGAGTCAGAAGAGTTGAGCGGTTCACGTATAACACCTGCCAAAGGATGAACAGGGTACAATTTTAAGATCACCTCGGTCCGGCGTTTCCTCGATGCGTCAGGTAACCCGGAGGAGAGGTCGGTGCTTTTGTCGGTCCAGGTGTGCCGCCGGCTCTCATGCACCTGTTGCTTCAAAATAAATTGAGGGTCTTGATAAGCTAAAGGATGTGAAAAGCTTACTTTCCGGGTTACCCTTCGGATTTTCAGCCTTGGCAAGGGCTCCGAGTCGGAGGAAAATGTCGTTACCTCTTCAACCACCGGGTTACTTGCTCCGGTGTCGTCCTATTGATAAACAAGTATTGATAAGGCGGACAGAAGTAAACAACAAAGTACAACAAGGACTTACAGGCTCAGGGGTTACCTCTGACTCGGAGCTGTCGCTTAGTTGCATCAGCTCTGAAGCAGTAGGCCTATTTCCTTTTTTGCGAGGGGCGGCTTTCTTGGCGGCTTTCTTCGCCTTTCTGGCCTTCTTGGCCGCCTCATGGTCATATTTGACCCGCCAGAACTTATCATCGGCCTGGAAAATACAATAATGATTTCTTAAAACGATTCAGATGAAAGCTATATGCAGATAAGATGTTCAGATCAGCGGCTTACCGCTGGGGCTGGGTTGGTCTTGCAGAAGGGGGCTAGGCCGGTCCTTCCGCAGTCTGCCAGGCTCTCGTTCAAGAGAGCCTTGGTCATCTCCTCTGCAACATCTTTAGGAAGATCGTTGCGGCTGTGTCTCTGGGGGTCATCCTTTCGGCCCGTGTACTCACACATTAAGCCGGGGCGGTGGCTCAATGGGATCACCCGCCACGAGATCCAGACCCAGACCAGATCGATTCCGTTTAGACCATTGCCCAGGAGAGCCTTGATCTTGTTGATGGTGGGGAGCAGAGGTTGGCGCTCTGCTTGAGTCAGCTTGTCTGACAGTGGGTGAGTCGGCTCCAAACGCGAGGGGCGAAAGCCGGGCAACGGACTCTCATCAGCCGGCGACGTGTCTTGGCAGTAAAACCACGTCAGATTCCAGTCTTTGGGGTGGCTTGGCGGCTCTGCGTAAGGGAAAAGGCAGTCCCTGCGCCGCTGGATGGAGATGCAGCCTAGCTCCAAACTTGGCCCGTTGGCGCACTCGTTCTGGCGGTTTAAATAGAAAAGCTCTCTGAAGAGCAGCAGACTGGGTTCTTGTCCAAGATAAACCTCGCAGAACACTTGGAAGTTGCAGATATTGGACACTGAGTTGGGTCCTATGTCCTGAGGCCGCAGATCGAAGAAATTCAGAACGTCTCTGAAAAACTTTGAGCCGGGCGGTGCGAAGCCCCGGCTCATGTGATCCGCAAAAATGACCACCTCTCCGTCCTTTGGCTGTGGTCTCTCCTCTGATGGGTCAGGGGCACGGTAGCACATGACGTCCTTCTTGGGCAAGTGGCCTGACTTGACAAAATCCGCTAGGGTCTCATTGGTGACGTTGGACCTCATCCAATTGCAAGTAATGGAGGCCTTAGGAGCTTTGGGAGGCATGGTGAAAGTCGGCAGCCGATGATAAAAGGAACGTCCGGTTTAAGTATAAGCCGGAGGAAAGTTATAGTTCAGTGTTAAGTGGCGGCTTACGGAGGGGCCTAATGATATATATATCTGAGTACATTGAGTTATCTAAGCCGCAGAAAAGATGTCAAGAGTAATTCAAAATTGTCTACGGCCTTATCACGGATGAGCCGGAAATTCTATGGTGCATGGTCTCCTTTAAGCCGGAAGATTCTACGGCGCGTGTTTTCTTTAAACCGGAAATGTAACCCGCCATGACTCAACGAGTGCAGTTTTTTACTAAGTGTGGTGAAAACAAGTTTCACACATGGCGGTAAATAATTTGGATCAAGTGGTCGACAGAAAAAGAAAATTTCTAGACCTAAAAACACACGCGAGTGAAGTTCTTGAGCTCGAATGAGGCCTTTATGCGGTAAAAAGAGGCCTACTTGCATTTGAAATGAGTGCTAAACAGCCGCCGCACTAGTTCTATCCTATACTAAGATCAAAAGAGGCAGTAAAAATCAAATCTACTGAGGGCCGCGATGAACTATGAAGAACAGAGGAAGAACTACGGAGCCCTAGTGCGGATCTATCCTATGGAATGGCGAAGACTCACCGGTGCTGAAGAGACGCGGAGGTCGTCGCGTTTCTCTGGTCAGATCAGGGTGATGCAGCGGCCTGAGTTGGTGACGATGCGAAGACCCGCGGCGGCGGCAGCAGCAGAGCTCGGGCAGGGGAGCAGTAGCGCGAGGAAGAAGACGAAGGAGAGAGAAGTGGCTGAAGGCCCGTCGGGCCGGCCTATTTATAAGGGCGAGCTCATAAGTGGGCGCGAGAATCAAGGAGACCACGGGGTGGTTATCTCCCCATGAAATGCCTCGATTTTCGGGATGACAGTAAAGATAAGATCCGTTGCGGATCTGGCGGAGTAAAAAACAGACTTAATGGAAGATGATGTCACGGCGGATTACCCGGAGTCCAGAGGATGACGTCACGTCGGGTTATGGCCTTCACATAATTGTAAGCCGGAGATTTTCTGTCGAAAAGATTGAAGATTGATATGAGCCGGCTCAAATCAATCTGGGGCCTAATGTTGAGGATATAGACCTTAGAGTCACCCGCCAGAAGGGGCCGGGTCACTCATATGGTCATTGCCAGAAGCCCAGCGTCAAGCTTAAAGACGGTGGGCCAGAGATGGGCTTAAGACCCGGATACGGCTTAAGGCCCGTAGTTGCAATTATTATCGTGGTAGAACTTGTAGTGTAAGGCAAGAATAGTTGAGAGTCCGAGCCGGACACTCTTATGAGCCGGCCGGGACTCTGAGAGCTGCTGGGCGTCGGCCTCCTTATATAAGGGGACGACCCGGCAGCGGTTTAGGGACAAGCAAGATCTCATCGAGAACCAGGCATAGCGGTCTCGCTCCCTGGTCATCGAAACCCTAATCAATACCACCTCAAACTGGACGTAGGCTTTTACCTTCACCGTAAGGGGCTGAACCAGTATAAACCCTCGTGTTCCTTGTCCCACTTAACCCTTTCAAGCTTCCTAGTCGCGATGGCTCCACGACTAAGTCCTAGTCCGAGGACATCTGCCGTGACAATTCCACGACAATCTTCATTTTTTTTCTAATTCTTCCCGGTGATTCATTCTCCTTCGTCATTTAATTTTGAATTCTTATGGTGGTTCGTTCAAGATTCCTTTTCCGTTCTTATCACATATATTCATTCGATCTTCCCAATCCTACCGGTGGTTCATGAAAACTCCCTCGTGTTCGCGCTATATCCCCTCCCCCTTTTGTTTTTCCAACGCGAATAAGTAGTATGCAAATCCATTGCTTCGCATCAATTTAATTGGTGGAAGATAAGCATAACTTAATTCTTATTCTTCTTTCATCAAGTTGATTAATTCCTTCCTTCGGAGATTGTTCATGTTGAATAATTTCTCGGTTCTAAGTTGTTCGTCTTTTCTTTCCGGAGTTCCAAGTTTTCTCGCTTATCTCGTCGGAACCTCCATCTAAATCATCACAAGGCTTTTATCTTATTCTTTTAATCTTTCAGTTCTATCTCATCATCTTTTGTTACCGGAGTTCTTCATGGTGGTTCAGATTCTTGAAGGCGAAGCTCAAGTATTCTTCTTCTTGCATCTCGAAGTGCAATTAATTCTCCGCATTCTTTTGAAGTGGAGTTTTGCATTTCTTCATTCTCTCTCAGCTATTCAATCTTTTTCCGCTTGTGGTTGGTTATCACCTCATGATTGTAAGATGTTATCCATAAGTCCACAACAAGCTTATTCTTTTCGTTGTTGATTTTCTCAACAACTTCGTTCAATCCTTCCTTCTAAGGTTGTTTTCAATTTCATTCGTGGTAGAAGTTGCCATCTTCTTCCCCGTTCTTTTCATTCCACTCTTTAAATTCTTCCGGTAGCATTGTGTTGTTCCTCTCGTCAAGTATCATTCCATCTTCTCAAGTTCTTGTTCTAATCTTTTAATGTTCAGCCGGAGTGTTGCCCAAATTCTGTCATCCTTATTCCTTTTTCTAGCTTGTTCTAACCGGAGTGCTTTCAGAGTCTATCTTGTACGTTGAGCTTTTGATTCCCGTCGTAATCGTCATTCCTCTTTTCTACCTGAGTGCTCTCGATCTTGTTCATCTTCTCTCGTGCGTCCTTGTTTCACCTCGTCCTCTTTTCTCCCGTATCATTCCAAAGATCTCGGGATGAGATCTCTTGTTAGTGGAGGAGAGTTGTAACGCCCCGGATTCGATGCGCCAGGTGTCTCCCAGTTATTCGCCGACTTTGCCATGTCATCATCTGCATTGCATCATCATGTTTTTCAAAACTTCCATCCGTCCCGGTCTCCCAGTTCTCTCCGTTGTCCGTTTCGCGATCCGACACTCTCACACACACCCGTTGCCCCTCTCAGACCCCGTTTCGTGTGTGGCATTTGAATGTTCTCGGAATGGGATGAAACTTGGCGTGCGGTGTTGTTTTAGAGTAGGTAGACCGCCTGTCAATTTTCGTCGCGTTCGGAGTTCGTTTGACGCCCTAACGGTTAACCGCGTAGCCCGAAACCCCTCTCTCTTTGCAGCCCAGCACCCCTTCACCACAGCCCATGAGCCCATCCAAACCCCCTCCATGCTCTCGGTCGTTGGATCGTGATTGTGTGGGCGAAAACCGCACCTCATTTGGACTCTCCTAGCTCCCTCTACCTATATATTAGCCTCCCCCGTCCAAATCTGAGGCAAACTCCAACCCTAGCCCTAAACGCCTCGAAATCCTGCCTCCATAGTGCCTCCGCCGCCTCCCACCATGCGGGCCCGCCAAGCCCATCTCTAGCCCGCCCGAGCCCGTCTGGGCCCGAGCGCGCCGTTGGCCGCGCCCGCTCGCCGGGGCTCGCCGGACTTCGCCGGAGCTCCCCGCCACCACATTGCCGCCCCGGATCCGCACCACCGCACCGCCCTGCACCCGCTGCTCTCCCGCACGCGCCTCGGCCGCCCGCTTCGCCGGCTCCGCCGGCCGCCCGCTC
>NC_057808.1:369848224-369956840 GCF_018294505.1 Triticum aestivum | reverse complement strand
CGCCCGCTCCGCCTCCAGCGCCGCGACCCCGCCGGCCTCCTCCTCTCCACCTCGCGCCCCTGCCCGCACACGCCCCGCCGCGCCTCCTCCGCTCCGCCGTCGTCCCGGCGCCGCCACGGGGCCCCCTTGCCCAGATCTCGCCGGACCCCGCCGGCCCCAGCCCGCCGTGCTGCCGTCTCCATCACCGGTAGCTGCCGCATCCGGCTCCATCCTCTGCATCGGGCAGAGGACGAGGACGTCATGACCCCACGCTATATCAGAATGTTCAGTGTGAGATGCTCCACATTTTGTTCCATCGTGACATGCTTGTTTGAGTTCATCTTGATGCCCTAATCATCGTTGCAAGACTGCTATATGATGTTGTCTGCTGTAGTTTAACAGAACTTGCTCATTTGTCATGTTTGTATCTTTTTGTGGGGCTTTCTTTTGAGCATGATGTCTACATGTGTTATGAGCTACAACATGCCTTCTTTTCTGTGGTGAAATCCACTCTTCATGATATCCCATGTGTTGGTCTTTACAAGCTTGCAAAGTAGCCTCCGTGATGTTGCTGATTTCTGTGACTTAGCCATTTCTGCAAAGTCTGTAGCTGTAACATTGTGATGCCATGGTAACCTGATTCTACAAGTCATTCTATGCATAATCCGGAGATGTTCACTAAAGATGTTTTCTTATACATGTGATGCTCTATCAATACATGCTCAGTTTTTCTGCTAAGTCTGAATCTGTTTATGAAACTTGCTATGTTTACATGGGTGCCATCATATCTTCTGTGCCTTTTGGCTCGTGATCAGTAAGGGAATTTTATTCTATTCAATTAGTAGATTCATCCCATGCCTTTGTTTGCTATGATCTGTTCCTGTAGCATGTTGTTTGATAGCTCTAAACTTTGCAACCTGATGTTATTTCTGCCTTGTCCAGTGATTTCTGCTAAGTCTGTGAAACAATTATTATTTGCAATATTTCCATGTCCTTTTGAGCATGTTCTAGTGATTTCTGGGGATAGCTCAGTGTTCATGTTTTGTAATGCTTTACCTGTACATCACGTCCGTGCCTTTTGTTTTCCTAGTGAGGTGCTGTAGCATGTTGTTTTGATGCTTGCTAGATGCCTAGTTGCTGTTTTGGACAGCTTGTCCTTTAAACTTGTTTCATGTGTATGTGTTGAGCCGTTGCTCCGCTTTGAGTGTGCTCTATATGAAACTTGCTTAATTTTGCATGTAGTTTCATGTTACCTTGTTGGATCCATATTTTGAATGTGTTTGCTTGATGTTTAAATGCATTTTGCATCAATGCCAGGTTTAACTTGTTTTGCTTATATCTTCTAGGCCGTAGCTCCAAAATTAAACGAACTTTATATGTAACTTGACTAGAATTTCATGTAGATCATCTTGGTGCACCTTAACTTGCTGTTTAGCAACTTGAACATCAAGTTTATTCCGATCTGGGCTAATGTCGAAATTTGCATATGGGGGCTTACCGGAATTGTTATAGGTTGTTTCCGGCCTCATTTAAACTTGCTTTGATGTATTGTTCTTGTATGCATCATCTCTTGCCATGAGTAGCTTCATGTAGTCTTGTCATGCATCATACTTGGTTGAGCATCATGCCTTGTTCATGTGTGATGTGTTTACCATGTTTTGTGCTTCTTGTCGATAGTTCCCGTTTCGTTGCGATCGTGAGGATTCGTTCGTCTACGCTTGGTTCGTCTTCGTGGCTTCATCTTCTTCATGGACTCGTTCTTCTTCCCAGCGGGATTTCAGGCAAGATGACCGTCACCTTGGATCTCATTACTATCATTGCTATGATAGTTGCTTCGTTCTATCGCTATGCTGCGCTACCTATCACTTGCTCCTCAAGCCTCCCAAATTGCCATGAACCTCTAACCTTTGTTACCCTTCCTAGCAAACCGTTGTTTGGCTATGTTACCTCTTTTGCTCAGCCCCTCTTATAGCGTTGCTAGTTACAGGTGAAGATGAAGATTGCTCCATGTTGGATTATGTTTATGTTGGGATATCACAATATCTCTTATATTATTAATGCATCTATATACTTGGTAAAGGGTGGAAGGCTCGGCCTTATGCCTGGTGTTTTGTTCCACTCTTGCCGCCCTGGTTTCTGTCATATCGGTATTATGTTCCCGGATTTTGCGTCCCTAACGCGGTTGGGTGTTATGGGAACCCCTTGACAGTTCGCCTTGGATAAAACTCTTCCAGCAAGGCCCAACATTGGTTTTACATTTGCCTAACAACCTAAGCCTTTTTCCATTGGGTTTCCGGAGCCCGAGGGTCATCTTTATTTTAGCCCCCCCGGGCCAGTGCTCCTCTGAGTGCTGGTCCAAACCGAGCGATGTCCGGCGCCCCCTGGGCAACCAGGGTCTATGCCAACCCGACGTCTTGCTCATCCGGTGTGCCCTGAGAACGACATATGTGCAGCTCCTATCGGGATTTGTCGGCACATCGGGCGGCTTTGCTGGTCTTGTTTTACCATTGTCGAAATGTCTTGTAAACCGGGATTCCGAGACTGATCGGGTCTTCCCGGGAGAAGGAATATCCTTCGTTGACTGTGAGAGCTTATAATGGGCTAAGTTGGGACACCCCTGTAGGGTATAAACTTTCGAGAGTTGTGCCCGCGGTTATGTGGCAGATGGGAATTTGTTAATATCCGGTTGTAGAGAACTTGACACTCGACTTAATTAAAACGCGTCAACCGCTCGTGTAGCCGTGATGGTCTCTTTTCGGCGGAGTCCGGGAAGAGAACACGGTTTTGGGGTTATGTTTGACGCAAGTAGGAGTTCAGGATCACTTCTTGATCATTGCTACTTTCACGACCGTTCCGTTGCTTCTCTTCTCGCTCTTATTTGCGTATGTTAGCCACCATGGATGCTTAGTCGCTGCTGCAACCTCACCACTTTACCCCTTCCTTACCCATTAAGCTTTGCTAGTCTTGATACCCATGGTAATGGGATTGCTTAGTCCTCGTGGCTCACAGATTACTACAACACCAGTTGCAGGTACAGGTTTTGCGATGATCATGACGCGAGAGCGATGTTACTTGTTTTGGAGTTCTTCTTCTGCTTCTTCTTCTTCGATCAGGGGATAGGTTCCAGGTCGGCAGCCTGGGCTAGCAGGCTGGATGTCGTTTGAGTTTCTGTTTATGTGTCATCCGTAGTCGGATGTTGATCTCATGTATGTTGATGTATTCTTTGGGGCGGTTGTGCCTTTTGTATGTATCCCCAACTATTATGTAATGGTACGATGTAATGATATCCACCTTGCAAAAGCGTCTTCAAGATGCGCTTCTATCCTTGATGGGACCTTCGAGTTCCTTTAGGATAGGGTCGCATCTTGGGCATGACAATGGCCTAAGGTTTATCAATCTGCGGGAGGCGTAGGATGAAGATGGTCTCTCTCAAGCAACCCTGCAACCAAATAACAAAGAGTCTCTTGTGTCCCCAACACACCCAATACAATGGTAAATTGTATAGGTGCACTAGTTCGGCGAAGAGATGGTGATACAAGTGGAATATGGATGGTAGATATAGGTTTCTGTACTATGAAAATATAAAAATAGCAAGGTAGCAAGTTTTAAAAGTGAGCGTAAACGGTATTGCAATGCTAGGAAACAAGGCCTAGGGTTCATACTTTCACTAGTGCAAGTTCTCTCAACAATAATAACATAATTGGATCATATAACAACCCCTCAACGTGCAACAAAGAGTCACTCCAAAGTCACTAATAGCGGAGAACAAACTAAGAGATTATTGTAGGGTACGAAACCACCTCAAAGTTATTCTTTCCGATCAATCCATTCGGCTATTCCTGTAAGTGTCACAAACAACCCTAGAGTTCATAGTAAAATAACACCTTAAGACACAAATCAACCAAATCCCTAATGTCACCTAGATACTCCAATGTCACCTAAAGTATCCGTGGGTATGATTATACGATATGCATCACACAATCTCAGATTCATCTATTCAACCAACACAAAGAACTTCAAAGAGCCCCAAAGTTTCTACCGGAGAGTCAAGACGAAAACGTGTGCCAACCCCTATGCATGGATTCCCAAGGTCACGGAACCCGCAAGTTGATCACCAAGACATACATCAAGTGAATCAATAGAATACCCCATTGTCACCACGGGTATCCCACACAAGACATACATCAAGTGTTCTCAAATCCTTAAAGACTCAATCCGATAAGATAACTTCAAAGGGAAAACTCAATCCATTACAAGAATATAGAGGGGAGAAGCATCATAAGATCCAACTATAATAGCAAAGCTTGCGATACATCAAGATCGTGCCATATCAAGAACACGAGAGAGAGAGATCAAACACATAGCTATTGGTACATACCCTCAGCCCCGAGGGTGAACTACTCCCTCCACGTCAGGGAGAGCGCCGGGATGATGAATATGGCCACCGGTGATGGTTCCCCCCCTCCGGCAGGGTGCCGGAACAGGGTCCCGATTGGTTTTTGGTGGCTACAGAGGCTTGCGGCGGCGGAACTCCCGATCTAGGTTTATTTCTGGGGGTTTCTGTATTTATAGGAATTTTTGGCGTCGGTCTCACGTCAGGGGGGTCTCCGAGTCATCCACGAGATAGGGGGCGCGCCCAGGGGGTAGAGCGCGCCCTCCACCCTCGTGGATTGCTCAGGACTCTTCTGGCCCAACTCTTTTACTCCGGAGGCTTGTTTTGGTCCATAAAGAATCATCAATAATTGGCACGTCAATTGGACTCCGTTTGGTATTCCTTTTTTGTAAAACTCAAAAACAAGGAAAAAATAGAAACTTGCATCGGGCTCTAGATTAATATGTTAGTCCCAAAAATCATATAAAATAGCATATAAAACATCCAAGATGGATAATATAATAGCATGGAACAATCAAAAATTATAGATACGTTGGAGACGTATCAAGCATCCCCAAGCTTAATTCCTGCTCGTCCTCGAGCAGGTATATGATAAAAACAGAATTTTTGATGTGGAATGCTACCTAACATATTTATAAATGTAATGTTCTCTATTGTGGCAAGAATATTCAGATCCATAAGATTCAAAACAAAAGTTTAATATTGACATAAAAACAATAATACTTCAAGCATACTAATAAAGCAATCATGTCTTCTCAAAATAACATGGCCAAAGCAAGCTATCCCTACAAAATCATGTAGTCTGGCTATGCTCTATCTTCATCACACAAAATATTTAAATCATGCACAACCCCGATGGCAAGCCAAGCAATTGTTTCATACTTTTGATGTTCTCAAACTTTTTCAATCTTCACGCAATACATGAGTGTGAGCCATGTACATAGCACTATAGGTGGAATAGAATGGTGGTTGTGGAGAAGACAAAAAGGGAGAAGATAGTCTCACATCAACTAGGTGTATCAACGGGCTATGAAGTTTCCCATCAATAGATATCAACGTGAGTGAGTAGGGATTGCCATGCAACGGATGCACTAGAGCTATAAGTGTATGAAAGCTCAAAAAGAAACTAAGTGGGTGTGCATCCAACTCACTTGCTCACGAAGACCTAGGGCAATTTGAGGAAGCCCATCATTGGAATATACAAGCCAAGTTCTATAATGAAAAATTCCCACTAGTATATGAAAGTGACAACATAGGAGACTCTCTATCATGAAGATCATGGTGCTACTTTGAAGCACAAGTGTGGTAAAAGGATAGTAGCATTGCCCCTTCTCTCTTTTTCTCTCAATTTTTTTGTTTTTTGGGCCTTCTCCTTTTTTCTGGCCTCTTTTTTTCTCTTTTTTTAATTTTTCGTCCGGAGTCTCATCCCGACTTGTGGGGGAATCATAGTCTCCATCATACTTTCCTCACATGGGACAATGCTCTAATAATGAAGATCATCACACTTTTATTTACTTACAGCTCAAGAATTAGAACTCGATACTTAGAACAAAATATGACTCTATATGAATGCCTTCGGCGGTGTACCAGGAAGTGCAATGAATCAAGAGTGACATGTATGAAAGAATTATGAACGATGGCTTTGCCACAAATGCGATGTGAACTACATGATCATGCAAAGCAATATGACAATAATGATGCGTGTCATAATAAACCGAACGGCGGAAAGTTGTATGGCAATATATCTCGGAATGGTTATGGAAATGCCATAATAGGTAGGTATGGTGGCTATTTTAGTGAAGGTATATGGTGGGTGTATGGTACCGGCGAAAGTTGCGCGGTACTAGAGAGGCAAGCAATGGTGGAAGGGTGAGAGTGCGTATAATCCATGGACTCAACATTAGTCATAAAGAACTCATATACTTATTGCAAAAATCTATTAGTTATCGAAACGAAGTACTACGCGCATGCTCCTAGGGGGATAGATTGGTAGGAAAAGACCATCGCTCGTCCCCGACCGCCACTCATAAGGAAGACAATCAAAAAATAAATCATGCTCTGACTTCATCACATAACGGTTCACCATACGTGCATGCTACGGGAATCACAAACTTTAACACAAGTATCTCTCAAATTCACAACTACTCAACTAGCATGACTCTAATATCACCATCTTCATATCTCAAAACAATCATAAGGAATCAAACTTCTCATAGTATCCAATGCACTTCATATGAAAGTTTTTATTATATCTCTCTTGGATACCCATCATATTAGGACTAGGTTTATAACCCAAGCAAATTACCATGCTGTTTAAGACACTCAAAATAATATAAGTGAAGCATGAGAGTTCATCTATTTCTTCAAAATAAAACTACTGTCGTGCTCTAAAAGATATAAGTGAAGTACTAGAGCAACTGACAAACTACTCCAAAAGATATAAGTGAAGATCAATGAGTAGTCGAATAATTATGTAACTATGTGAAGACTCTCTAACATTTAAGAATTTCAGATATTGGGATTTTATTCAAACAGCAAGCAAAACAAAATAAAATAAAATGACGCTCCAAGCAAAACACATATCATGTGGTGAATAAAAATATAGCTCCAAGTAAGGTTACCGATGAACGAAGACGAAAGAGGGGATGCCATCCGGGGCATCCCCAAGCTTAGGCTCTTGGTTGTACTTGAATATTACCTTGGGGTGCCTTGGGCATCCCCAAGCTTAGGCTCTTGCCACTCCTTATTCCATAGTCCATCGAATCTTTACCCAAAACTTGAAAACTTCACAACACAAAACTTAACAGAAAACTCGTAAGCTCCGTTAGTATAAGAAAATAAATCACCACTTAGGTACTGTTGTGAACTCATTCTAAATTCATATTGGTGTAATATCTACTGTATTCCAACTTCTCTATGGTTCATACCCTCCGATACTACTCATTGATTCATCAAAATAAGCAAACAACACATAGAAAACAGAATCTATGAAAAACAGAACAGTTTGTAGTAATCTGTAACTCTCGAATACTTCTGTAACTCCAAAAATCCTACCAAATTAGGAAAAGCTGAGAAATTTGTGTACCAATCCAGAGCAAAAATAATCAGATCAAAAGAACGTTTCTGTGAATTATCAAAACTAATTTACTGGGCGCAAAAGTTTCTGATTTTCAGCAGGATCAACACAACTATCACCGTAAGCTATCCTAAAGGTCTTACTTGGCACTTTATTGAAACAAAATCTATAAAAAAATATTAATACAGTAGCATGATCATGTGGACACACACAAAAAAGTAAAGGTAAATATTGGGTTGTCTCCCAACAAGCGCTTTTCTTTGATGCCTTTTTAGCTAGGCATGATGATTTCAATGATGCTCGTATAAAAGATAAGAATTGAAACATAGCGGGAGCATCATGAAGAATATGACTATCACATTTAAGTCTAACCCACTTCCCATGCATTGGGATTTTATGAGCAAACAACTTATGGGAACAATAATCAACCAGCATAGGAAGGCAAAACAAGCATAACTTCAAGATTTTCAACACATAGAGAGGAAACTTGATATTATTGCAATTACTACAAGCATATATTCCTCACTCATAATAATTTTCAGTAGCATCATGAATTAATTAAACAATATAACTATCACATAAAGCACTATTTTCATGATGCACAAGCATAGAATTTTTATTACTCTCCACATAAGCAAATTTCTTCTCATGAATAGTAGTGGGAGCAAACTCAACAAAATAACTATCATGTGAGGCATAATCCAATTGAAAATTAAAATCAAGATGACAAGTTTCATGGTTATCATTAATCTTTATAGCATACATGCCATCACAATAATCATCATAAATAGCAACTTTTTATCATAATCAATTGGAACCTCTTCCGAAATAGTGGATTCATCACTAAATAAAGTCATGACCTTTCCAAATCCACTTTCATAATTATCACAATAAGATTAAACACCCTCCAAAATAGTGGGATCATTACTTCCTAAAGTTGACACTCTTCCAAACCCACTTTCATCAATATAATCATCATAAATAGGAGGCATGCTATCATCATAATATATTTTCTCATCAAAACTTTGGGGGCTAAAAATATCATCTTCATCAAACATAGCATCCCCAAGCTTGTGGCTTTCCATATCATTAGCATCATGGATATTTAAGGAATTCATACTAATAACATTGCAATCATGCTCATCATACAAAGATTTAGTGCCAAACATTCTAATGCATTCTTCTTCTAGCACTTGGGCACAATTTTCCTTTCCATCATTTTCACGAAAGACATTAAAACGATGAAGCATATGAGGCAACCTCAATTCCATTTTTTTGTAGTTTTCTCTTATAGACTAAACTAGTGATAAAACAAGAAACAAAAGGATTCTATTGCAAGATCTAAAGATATACCTTCAAGCACTAACCTCCCCGGCAACGGCGCCAGAAAAGAGCTCGATGTCTACTACACAGCCTTCTTCTTATAGACGTTGTTGGCCTCCAAGTGCAGAGGTTTGTAGGACAGTAGCAAATTTCCCTCAAGTGGATGACCTAAGGTTTATCAATCCGTGGGAAGCGTAGGATGAAGATGGTCTCTCTCAAGCAACCCTGCAACCAAACAACAAAGAGTCTCTTGTGTCCCCAACACACCCAATACAATGGTAAATTGTATAGGTGCACTAGTTCGGCGAGAGATGGTGATACACGTGCAATATGGATGCTAGATATAGGTTTTTGTAATCTGAAAATATAAAAGCAGCAAGGTAGCAAGTGGTAAAAGTGAGCGTAAATGGTATTGCAATGCTAGGAAACAAGGCCTAGGATTCATACTTTCACTAGTGCAAGTTCTCTCAACAATAATAACATAACTGGATCATATAACAATCCCTCAACGTGCAACAAAGAGTCACTCCAAAGTCACTAATAGCGAAGAACAAACGAAGAGATTATTGTAGGGTACGAAACCACCTCAAAGTTATTCTTTCCGATCAATCCATTGGGCTATTCCTATAAGTGTCACAAACATCCCTAGAGTTTGTAGTAAAATAACATCTTAAGACACATCAACCAAAACCCTAATGCCACCTAGATACTCCAATGTCACCTCAAGTATTCGTGGGTATGATTATACGATATGCATCACACAATCTTCGATTCATCTATTCAAGCAACACAAAGAACTTCAAAGAGTGCCCCAAAGTTTCTACTGGAGAGTCAAGACGAAAACGTGTGCAAACCCCTATGCATAGATTCCCAACACTACAAAAAAAGAGACATCCGTGACATTTTGGGCCGAACGAATTTTTTTCTGTCATACATATGACACTTCTATGACGATAATTGTGACAAAACCCGATATCATCATAGATGTGGTGGGCTCCTACTTCTATGACAAAAAATCATGACAGAAAATGGGCTTTTCGTCCTGGGCGGGCCGGAGACGCAGCTGCATGACATTCTTTGGGCCATCCATGACGGAAAAAACCGTGGTAGAAGCGAGGGCGAGGAAAATTTCGGGGAATTCCCGGTTATGGTGGGAGGTCGGGGACCGAGCGATGCGCATTTCTCTCATACACGTACGCGCGTGTGTGCGAGGCGTTGGCTCTAACTGAACCCGAGCGAGGCGTTGGGCTCTAACTGAACCCGAGTGATTGCACTGCAGGCTACACGTTACTGAACCCGAGCGATTGATCGATGGCTGTTAACTGAACCCGATCGAGCGATTCCTTCGCTACTGCTGCTAACTGAAGCCGATCGATGCTGCCTCTGGATGAACTGTGAGCGTTGCTGGGGGGTTTGGATGAACAGTTCCCTGTGGTGGTGGATGAACAGGACCCCGTGGTCTTGCCTCTGGATGAACAGGACCCCGATCGATCGAGCCGGTTGCGGCTGGATGAACAGGACCCCGTGGAGGGCAGGATGAACAGGACCACCCCGTGGAGGGCAGAATGAACAGTAGACGGTGCATGGCTGGATGAACAGTAGCCCGTGGAGGGGTGGTTGAATAGGAGCCCGTGGAGAGGGCTGGTTGAACAGTAGCCGGTGGAGTAGCGCGTGGTGGAGGCTGGATGAATAGGAGCCCATGGATGAACAGTCGCAGGTGGAGGCTGGAGGAGGTCGACGGTGGATGAACAGTAGCCCGTGGAGGCGGGAGGGGGTCGACGGTGGAGATGAACATTGTCCCGTGGAGTCCTGTTTTGCGGTACGCCACACCCCTCCCGATGAACAGGACCCCTCGTTTCGACCGTAGCGCTCCAACAAAAGTCCGTTTCCTCCGTTTTGCGGTATGCCACACCCCTCCCGATCAACAGGACCCCCGTTTCGACCGTAGGAGGTCCGTTTCCTCCGTTTTGCGGTACGCCAGACCCCTCCCGATGAACAAGATCCCGTTTCAAACGTGGCCGGTCGAACACAAGGCCGTTTCCTCCGTTCTGCGGTACGCCAGGCCTCGTTTCCATCGGCTGTTCCGTCCAAGCCCTCCCGATGAAGACGACGACGCATTCCATTCCGACCCAGCCGGTTGGCTCCCCATGAACACGACGACGATGCTGTTTCTCCGTTCCGACCCAGCCATGTACACGAGCTCTGGCCGTACGTATGCGCGTGTAGGCGTTCGAGACCCTGTCCGTATGTACGTACGTGGCCGTATTTTCTTTCTTGCACACTGGCCGCTGTACGTACGTGTACATGCTACGTGTGCGCCTCTACTACGACACGTGCGCGCCTCTACATCGACCAGTATGTACGTACACGTTCGCGACCAGAATGACAATGCTACGTACGCTTCGACCAGGTGGGTCCCGACTGTCAGGCACATCCTTGCCTGCGAAGATGTAGCTGGTGGGTCCCAGAAGTCAGGGGGGCGAATTGTTTTCTTTTTTGCCCGGACGCACTTCCTTGCGTGCGAAGATGTAGCTGGTGGGTCCCAGCAGTCAGGGGAAACTTTTTTTCGCGAAATATAGTGGCCCATCCGGTGGGTCCCAGTTGTCAGGTGGAGGAATCATTATTTTCCGCGTAATAAGGAGGCACTTCCTTGCTGCGGCCGTGGACCCAGCTGTCAGCCTCTCCACGTACAGTCCACGTCCGATGGAAGTCGTTCCTTGACCACGTTGACCACGCCGCGCCGAGAGCACCAGGGCGGTGGACGACAGCGAGGCCTAAGAAGCGGACGACGGGGAGCCGGGGAAGACGCGGCAGTGGAAGCCCGCGCGGAGAGGAGTACGAGGGTTCACTGGTTCGGCTGCGTTGTGAGGTTGTCGTCACCGCAGGGCCTGGCCAGCGGTGGGAATAGTAGGGGGCGGTGAGGCCTCCGCGGCAGCACAACCGGCCACGGGAGGCAGGAGCATGCGGCACGACCGGCGCTGCTTTGGGCGGCTGGAGCAAGAAGACCAGAGGTTGAAGAAGCACTACGGCCGTTGGATGGACGTCGTACGGTCACTGGAGCTAGAATCGTTCATATTGACTAAACTTGACAAAGGCCCCCGTCCCAGTCAACTTAGTAGGCCCACAAGTCAGCCTCCCACCATGGTGGGTCCCAGCTAGCAGGGGGAGTATTCATTTTTTTGTGCGTAATAAGGAGGCACTTCCTTGCGTGCGAAGATATAGCTGGTGGGTCCAAGCTGTCAGCGGCGGTAACGTTTTTTCACGAAATACAGAGGCCCTTTCGGTGGGTCCCTCATGTCAGGTGGAGGAATCATTATTTTGTGCGTAATAAGGAGGCATTTCCCTGCGTGGGGCCGTGGACCCAGCTGTCGGCCTCTCCACGTACAGTTCACTTCAGATGCATGTCGGTCCTTGACCACGTTGACCAGGCCGCGCCGAGAGCACTAGGGCGGTGGACGACGGCGAGGCCTAGGAAGGGAATGGCACGGAGGCAGGGAAGACTCGGCAGTTGTTTCCCACGCGGAGGGGAGTACGACTGTACGAGGGTTTACTGGTTCGTCTGCCATCGCCGGAGAATAACAGCGGGTGTGGGTGAGTAGAGGGATGGCTAGGCCAGCGATGGGAGTACGGTGGGGCGGTGAGGCCTGCGCGGCAGCAGAGCCAGCCGCGGGGAGGAGGGAGCAGGCAGTCCCACCGTCGCTGGTTTGAGCGGCTGGAGCAGGAAGAGCAGAGATTGAAGAAGCACGACGGCCGTTGGATGGCCATCCAACAGTCACTTCTTGTGCGTGAACCTTTTTTTAGGAAAGCCTCAAATCTGTGGAAAACAGCACACAACCCATCTGCCATTATTTCTAATAATTTATAGCCCATTTGCTAATTATTAAGGTTTTTGGAGCCCATATTCTTTTTGTTAGCATTACAGCCCATATTGTGGCCACGGTTAAAAAATTATACGAAATTTTGCATATTTCGGTGCGGTCCGAACTGTTTTTAATCCCGAAATTTCGATTTACATTCAAACTGATTTTAAAAATAAATGTATATCAATATAAAATCCATCAAATTCTCCACGCATAAAAATTAATGTAATTTAAAATCTCGAAATGAAAAAAAAGATATTTGAAACTAATTGCCGGTTTGATGTGTATTAAAAATGTACAGCCCATTTCTAATTACTGATGGGCCATTTTCTCGGCCAGCCGAATGAAAGCTCTCCTCGTCTTGAAAGATTTGCAGCCCAACAGGCCTGACAAAGCGACTTACTTGGCAAATCACAAAAAAACTGGGCTGTGGCCGTGGACCCAGCTGTCAGCCTCTCCACGTATAGTACTCTTCCGATGGAAGTCGTTCCTTGACCACGTTGACCACGCCGTGCGGAGAGCACCACGGCGGTGGACGACGGCGAGGCCTAGGAAGGGGACGACGTGGAGCCGGGGAAGATGCGGCAGTGGAAGCCCGCGCGGAGAGGAGTACGAGGGTTCACTGGTTCGGCTGCGGTGTGAGGCTGCCATCGCCGCATGGCCTGGCCAGCGGTGGGAATAGTAGGGGCCGGTGAGGCCTCCGCGGCAGCACAGCCGGCCACGGGAGGCAAGAGCATGCGACACGACCGGCACTGCTTTGGGCGGCTGGAGCAAGAAGACCAGAGGTTGAAGAAGCACTACGGCCGTTGGATGGACATCGTACGGTCACTGGAGCTAGAATCGTTCATATTGACTAAAGTTAACAAAGGCCCCCGTCCCAGTCAACTTAGTAGGCCCCAATTCAGCCTCCCACCATGGTGGGTCCCAGCTAGCAGGGGGAGTATTCTTTTTTTGTGCGTAATAAGGAGGCACTTCCTTGCGTGCGAAGATATAGCTGGTGGGTCCGAGCTGTCAGCGGCGGTAACGTTTTTTCACGAAATACAGAGGCCCTTTTGGTGGGTCCCTGATGTCAGGTGGAGGAATCATTATTTTGTGCATAATAAGGAGGCATATCCTTGCGTGCGACCGTGGACCCAGCTGTCGGCCTCTCCACGTACAATCCACTTCAGATGCATGTTGGCCATTGACCACGTTGACCAGGCCGCGCCGAGAGCACCAGGACGGTGGACGACGGCGAGGCGTAGGAAGGGAACGACACGGAGGCAGGTAAGACTCGGCAGTTGTTTCCCACGCGGAGGGGAGTACGACTGTACGAGGGTTTACTGGTTCGTCTGCTGTCGCCGAAGAATAACAGCAGGTGTGGGTGAGTAGAGGGATCGCTAGGCCAGCGATGGGAGTATGGTGGGGCGGTGAGGACTGCGCGGCAGCAGAGCCGGCCGCGGGGAGGAGGGAGCAGGCAGTCCCGCCGGCGCTTGTTTGAGCGGCTGGAGCAGGAAGTGCAGAGATTGAAGAAGCACGACGGCCGTTGGATGGCCATCCAACAGTCACTTCTTGTGCGTCAACCCTTTTTTTAGGAAAGCCTCAAATCTGTGGAAAACAGCATACAACCCATCTGCCATTATTTCTAATAATTTACAGCCCATTTGCTAATTATTAAGGTTTTTTTGGAGCCCATATTCTTTTTGTTAGCATTACAGCCCATATTGTGGAAACGGTTAAAAAATTATACGAAATTTTGCATATTTTGGTGCGGTCCGAACTGTTTTTAATCCCGAAATTTCGACTCACATTCAAACTAATTTTAAAAATAAATGTATATCAATATAAAATCCAACAAATTCTCCACGCATAAAATTAATGTAATTTAAAATCTCGAAATGAAAAAAAAGATATTTGAAACTAATTGCCGGTTTGATGTGTTTTAAAAATGTACAACCCATTTCTCATTACTGATGGGCCATTTTCTCGGCCAGCCGAATGAAAGCTCTCCTCGTCTTGAAAGATTTGCAGCCCAACAGGCCTGACAAAGCGACTTACTTGGCAAATCACAAAAAAACTGGGCTGTGGCCGTGGACCCAGCTGCCAGCCTCTCCACGTACAGTACTCTTCTGATGGAAGTCGTTCCTTGACCACGTTGACCACGCCGCGCGGAGAGCACCACGGCGGTGGACGACGACGAGGCCTAGGAAGGGGACGACGTGGAGCCGGGGAAGACGCGGCAGTGGAAGCCCACGCGGAGAGGAGTACGAGGGTTCACTGGTTCAACTGCGGTGTGAGGCTGCCGTCGCCGCAGGGCCTGGCCAGCGGTGGGAATAGTAGGGGGCGGTGAGGCCTCCGCGGTAGCACAGCCGGCCACGGGAGGCAGGAGCATGCGGCACGACCGGCGCTGCTTTGGGCGGCTGGAGCAAGAAGACCAGAGGTTGAAGAAGCACTACGGCCGTTGGATGGACATCGTACGGTCACTGGAGCTAGAATCGTTCATATTGACTAAAGTTTACAAAGGCCCCCGTCCCAGTCAACTTAGTAGGCCCACAAGTCAGCCTCCCACCATGGTGGGTCCCAGCTAGCAAGGGGAGTATTCATTTTTTTGTGCGTAATAAGGAGGCACTTCCTTGCGTGCGAAGATATAGCTGGTGGGTCCGATCTGTCAGCGGCGGTAACGTTTTTTTCGTGAAATACAGAGGCCCTTTCGGTGGGTCCCTAATGTCAGGTGGAGGAATCATTATTTTGCGCGTAAAAAGGAGGCATTTCCTTGCATGCGGCCGTGGACCCAACTGTCGGCCTCTCCACGTATAGTCCACTTCAGATACATGTCGGTCGTTGATCACGTTGACCAGGCCGCGCCGAGAGCACCAGGGCGGTGGACGACGGCGAGGCCTAGGAAGGGAATGACAAGGAGGCAGGGTAGACTCGGCAGTTGTTTCCCACGCGGAGGGGAGTATGACTGTACGAGGGTTTACTGGTTCGTCTGCCGTCACCGGAGAATAACAGAAGGTGTGGGTGAGTAGAGGGATGGCTAGGCCAGCATTAGGAGTATGGTGGGGCGGTGAGGCCTGCGCGGCAGCAGAGCCGGCCGCGGGGAGGAGGGAGCAGGCAGTCCCGCCGGCGCTTGTTTGAGCGGCTGGAGCAGGAAGAGCAGAGATTGAAGAAGCACGACGGCCGTTGGATGGCCATCCAACAGTCACTTCTTGTGCGTCAACCCTTTTTTAGGAAAGCCTCAAATCTGTGGAAAACAGCATACAACCCATCTGCCATTATTTCTAATAATTTACAGCCCATTTGCTAATTATTAAGGTTTTTTTGGAGCCCATATTCTTTTTGTTAGCATTACAGCCCATATTGTGGCCACGGTTAAAAAATTATACGAAATTTTGCATATTTCGGTGCGGTCCGAACTGTTTTTAATCCCGAAATTTCGATTTACATTCAAACTGATTTTAAAAATAAATGTATATCAATATAAAATCCAACAAATTCTCCACGCATAAAAATTAATGTAATTTAAAATCTCGGAAGGAAAAAAAGATATTTGAAACTAATTGCCGGTTTGATGTGTTTTAAAAATGTACAACCCATTTCTCATTACTGATGGGCCATTTTCTCGGCCAGCCGAATGAAAGCTCTCCTCGTCTTGAAAGATTTGTAGCCCAACAGGCCTGACAAAGCGACTTACTTGGCAAATCACAAAAAAAAACTGGGCTGTGGCCCTGGACCCAGCTGTCAGCCTCTCCACATACAGTACTCTTCCGATGGAAGTCGTTCCTCGACCACGTTGACCACGCCGCGCGGAGAGCACCACGGCGGTGGACGACGGCGAGGCCTAGGAAGGGGACGACGTGGAGCCGGGGAAGACGCGGCAGTGGAAGCCCGCGCGGAGAGGAGTACGAGGGTTTACTGGTTCGGCTGCGGTGTGAGGCTACCGTCGCCGCAGGGCCTGGCCAGTGGTGGGAATAGTAGGGGGCGGTGAGGCCTCCGTGGCAGCACAGCTGGCCACGGGAGGCAGGAGCATGCGGCACGACCGGCGCTGCTTTGGGCGGCTAGAGCAAGAAGACCAGAGGTTGAAGAAGCACTACGGCCGTTGGATGGACATCATACGGTCACTGGAGCAATAATCGTTCATATTGACTAAGTTGACAAATCCCTTCGTCCCCGTCAACTTAGTAGGCCCACAAGTCAGCCTCCCACCAAGGTGGGTCCCAGCTAGCCGGGGGAGTATTCATTTTTTTGTGCGTAATAAGGAGGCACTTCCGGTGGGTCCGAGCTGACAGCGGGGGGAACGTTTTTTTCGCGAAATACGGTGGCCCGTCAGGTGGGTCCCAGCAGTCAGGGGGCAAACGTTTTTTTCACAAAATACGGTGGCCCGTCCAGTGGGTCCCTGCGGTCAGTTGGAGGAATCATTATTTTCCGCGTAATAAGGAGGCACTTACTTGCTGCGGCCGTGGACCCAGCTGAGACTCTCCACGTACAGTATACTTCCGATGGAAGTCATTCCTTGACTGCGTTGACCTCGCCGCGTTCCGTTGCATGCATGCGTCCATGGGCGTGGTGCGTCCCCACTGTCAGCCTCTCACGTACAGTCATCTTCCGATGACTCTCGGTTGTTGACCACGTTGACCACACCGTGCCGAGCGCACCCAGACTGGAACGACCCGGAGATGGGGAAGACGCAGCAGTGGAGTTGCAGATGGAGAGGAGTGGGAAACTTCACTGGTTCGGGTGCGCGGCAGCACAGTCGCGGTGCCGCCCACGGGAGACAGGAGCAAGAACAGAGGTTGAAGAAGGAGCACGGCTATTGGATTAACATCCAATGGTCCAGCTGCTAGAATCATTTGTTGATTAAGTTGACAAAGCCGTGCGTACATGTCCGCTTAGTAGGCCCACATGTCAGTCACCAAATCTGATGGGTCCCAGCTGTCAACGGGATGAATAATTTTTTTCGCAAAACCAGGAGGCACTTCCTTCCGTGCAAAGATACAGCCAGTGGGTCCCAGCTGTCAGGTGGAGGAAACATTTTTTTCAGCTTAATAAGGAGGAACTTTCCTTGCGTGCGACCATGGACCTCGTGGGTCCCAGCCGTCAGGCTCTCGACGTACAGTCCTCTTCCGATGACTCTCGTTTGTTGACCACGCCGCACCGAACGCAGCGAGGCGGTGGACGACGGCGAGGCCCCGGACGGGAATGACTCAGAGATGGGAAAACGCGGCAGTGGAGTCGCAGATTGAGAGGAGGAGAAGGGTTATAACTGGTTCTTTTGCGGGGTCGGGCTGTAGTCTGTGGAGAATAACAGGAGGTGTCGAGGGGTGGAGGGATAGCCTGGCCGGCGGTGGGGTAGCACTTCGCAGCGATGTGTGCTAAGCAGAGCCGCCAGCCGCCGGAGGCCAGACCAGGCGGTCCCGGCGACGCTGGAGGAAGAAGACGAGAGATTGAAGGTGCATGCCGGCCGTTGGATATAAATCCAATGGCTATGGATGACACAATCATTTGTTGACCAAGTTGACAACGCCCTGCGTAGGCTTCGACCTGTTGGCCCACATGTCAGCCTGCAAAAATGTGGCATATATTTAACCCATGTTTTCTAGAATGTACAGTCCATTTGCTGGGCTGGGTGAACAAATAATTTCGCGTCACTCAGGCCCATTTATATTTTCTAAGAAAACCCAGCCCATTTGCACTTCCTTGAAATACACGTATTAGGTGGGCTCGTTATATATATGATGTTGTGTTAGAAGGAGCAATTAATATCAAAGAATAAACCGGAGAGGCACATTATATATATATAATTAAGAAATTAGCGAGTTATTGCTCAAAATAAAAATGAGCGCGTTATTATTAAATTGGTCCTTAAAATCTTCGCAAGCTTTTGTACGCAATCACCAGGATTTTCCTTCCCTGTGAGTCAAAAACAACCAGGATTTTCCTTGCCAACTTCCGTTAAACATTTACTTTTATAAGTTAATAACACGTGGGATGTTTTTATAATGTATATATAAGTCTCTATAAAATATACGATAATAGTAATAATATAAATATATATAATGTGGTTAGAAGGGAAAACATAAATTGGACACAGCATTACTTTTATAAGAGACCTGCGTTTTATACCCCACAGTAGGCATACTAACAAGTTCACACACAAATACACCAGAAAAGGTAAAGATTCATATCAAACTCAGGTTCACAGGACACGTTCATATTCATAGCCAACATTCACTATCAACAACTCAAAAGATTCATATATACACAAGCTCAGCATATCTATGCATCCAAATGATTGATAGATCACACGACAATATTCATACATAATTCACAAAAAGATTCAGATATACACATGTTCAGTATGTTTATGCATCCAAATGATTGAGATCACAGCCAATATGATCCATGGATGAACTTTAATTACCTAGGGTACAGACTGGTAAATGGTGTTCAATCGGAGGTACTTCTTGCTAAAGTTAGTTCTTGTACGAGTAAACTTTCGAGTACATAAGAGGCAGCACAGACAATCTGAACTTTGCTTGTAGGTTTATCCTCAAATAGTGGCCTCGTGCCGAGGGAGGTTTGAGCAACTTGGCCACTACTTTCATCCAACTAGTTTACTGGCTCATCTTGGTCCTGTATCTCGCCAAAATTCTACATTGCAGACGAGAAAGGAGGCGGTTGAGAAAATGAAACACCCAAATTTTTTGTGCAGTTCAACTGAAATGGAGCATCCTTGGCGTGCAGACTGATTAAGTGCCAGATGAATATACGCGTCAACCAACTTGTCTGGAATCTTTAGACTCCATGCCATATAGTTCGCTATCATATGTGCCGATAACCAAAAGGCACAAGTTGGGACCAAAGCCTGGACTGCGTTTTTCTGGGCTATGCACCAAGCAATATTTTTGGCGTTCACTCTCCTAATACTTGGAGTTTGACAATTGGTTGACGTCGGTTGATACTCGAATGAATATAGGCACTTCTTGTCAACATCGATGCTTGTCTGAGTGAACTTTGGAGTACATAGCAGCAGCATAAGTACCTGTCCATCTGATCATTTTGTGCAGTTCTACTAAAACCACCCGATGTAATGATTTGCCTGTGATTTCAGGCTCCAAATTACTCCTTTATGAAATCGGCAAACAGTAGCACAATACCAAATTACCAATACATATGACAGGCACAATAATCAGGATAAAGACCAGTACCAACCTGTGTGAGGTAGCATATCAATTACTATTTCCTTTGACTGGAAGCCGAGATAAGCCAAGCGACTGACAGCAAAGGAAGAAAGCAAGCGGAGATTAGCGACTGACAGGAAAGGACGGAAGCTGTCGAGGCAATGAAGCACCCAAAGTTTTTGTGCAGTTCCACCAAAATCGAGCATCCCTGTTGGCACATATATTGAGAGAGTGAGATTACTGTAATAGTGGGACTAGTTGATGAAACATACACTAACAAACAGAAGCACCCTCATTATCTTAATGGGTAAAGTTAGCAACATAGTAGTCTTGCTTAAAGAGAGGTATTAGTTTATTTAATCAGTGCCAATTAGCTCAACTCCACACTCAAAGCATTGCCATTTATCATAGGTTGCAAAACTTTAATGTGCAAAGATAAAGGAGTTTCTCATGACAGTAGCACGATACAAATAGAGATGACAGCAAACTAATATGGATGAAGGCCTTAGGCCCGTACCAACCTGAGAAAAAAAGCTTATTCATGTAGTCCCATAAGAGATGATAAAGCACTCACTGGAATCACACAATAGTATATATTTTTGTGCACTTCAAATGTATGGTTGAAATCACTCTTGTTTACCAGTGCTGAGATTATATCGAAAGATTATCAAGAACTTCCAGCAGAGTTAAAGCACTGGCTGGGATACAGTTCATTGTATTGTCTTGTGTAGTTCCACCAAAATGTATGATTGGCACAACATGATCCCTGTTTGCACAAGTAGGAACAAGGTGAAACCTTCATTAGCTTAGTGAGAAAGGATAGGAAGACATTAGCATATTACTCAAACAGTAGCATCAAATTCATGATGGACAATACGCAAAACATTGCCTCATTGAACCAATGGCAATAAATTGACATGCAAAAGAACATCACTATTATGTCATGACACTAATAATATTCCCTCCCTGCTCCACCACATGATTCACCTCCATAGACAAACATACACACGTACATGATTCAGCATAGGGTCCTACTAAAGATTTGTTTAACTCCAACAGGAAAATTAGGCAGTAATAAATTAGTGGCACTTAAGTACTCCTAATTAATTAAGTGAGACAGCAGAAGTGGAAGGGCTCCCTGGAGGATCGTCTCACATGTAAGGTAGTCATTGCCGGAGCCCTTGAATGGCCTCGACCGAGGCCTCTGGCTTCAGCAAGATCGCCTTGGCACTGTTTATTTTTCTTCTTTTTCCTCTTCATGCTCTGTTTCTCTTTCTCCTCACCGGTTGGTGAAACCAAGTACATGATTGGCCTTCTAATTCAGAATTGGTTTTGTCAGTGAGGGAGTACAAGTGTACTAGTAAAAAATAGCATTATTTTCTCATGGCAGTCAGAAAATAGAGATGAACACATGCTTTAAATATCATTCTTACCTAAAGGAAGGTTATGGCGCCAATATGGATGATGAGGATTGGAACACAGATCTCCCTTTGTGCAGTTCCACCAAAATGAACCAACTGTTCCATTCTGACATTCCAGTTAAACAACACAAAAGTCACTTCTTTTAAGAAGAGTTTTGTGCAGTGCACCAAAAGGTCACAACAGCAACCAGATGAATTGGATATCCCTGTTTGCACAAAAAGGCACAGAGGAAATAGTCAGAGTCTCAAACAATTACAGGCAAAAACATTTGCTAAACTTGTCATGGCTTATAACAGTGGCATGGCTTCATTTTTACCAGGGACATTAGATTAAGAACAGCTAAGGCTGCGTTCGGTTCACAGGTTTGATGCAGGATTTTTGTAGGAACACAATTCCTACGGTATTCTTTCCCTTCCAACCGTTCGGAACATGGGAAAGGTGAATAGTGTTTCATAGGAAAGCTGGTCTGGTAGTACTGATTCCATAGGATTAGAAACATCCACGCGCTGCTCATTTTTTGGGCGGAAGCCGGAGGCAGGCGCTCGCTGCCGTGCATTAGATAGGTTGATGTGCTGTGTTGCCAGAATAAAAAAATCAACCTATGTGTGGTACGTGAGGTGAGGACAAGAGTAGTCACTGTGCAGCTGAATAAACAAATAGCATCTCATACTGCCAAGCATGCTACTCTAAAAAAACAAATTTGTACATTTCGTAGTCCATCCGAACACATTCTCTTGAGAGTTTCCTCCGGTTCGCTGTTCCATAGTTTTATACCTACATTCCTTTCCTATTCCTCTATTTTCGTCAAGACCTATGTTTCTGCCCCTTTATTCCGAATGGAGCCTAAATATTTGGTATAAGGGCATGGGACAGTGGGTGCACCAGCAGTCCAGCACCATGTACGTAAACAGGGGCATAAAGTGGTGATTCATAGTTTGTTGCCCCGAGAAACAAACATCCAAGAAACATATCTGGGTTGGTCCCATTTTTGTTCATTCTAGCCACGTACTCCTATGTGTGGATGGAAAATCTAGTCCTGGTCATACCACTGTGTACAGCGTTACCCCTATATTTCCCTTTTCGACCAAGAGACCGGTTGGATGACCAGTCTGTACTACTTTCACTCCCTTTCCTTCCTGTTTGTACCAAGTCCGCTGTACTCCCTCCGTTCAGAATTACTTGTCGCAAAAATGGATGTATCTAGATGTATTTTAGTTCTAGATACATCCATTTCCAAGACAAGTAATTCTGAACGGAGGGAGTACATACTAAATTCCCCCACCCCCACTTTATTTCTTGTTTGAACCAAGTACTCCCTCCGTCCGGAATTACTTGTCATCAAAATTGATGTGTCTAGAACTAAAATACATCTAGACACATCCATTTCAATGACAAGTATTTTCAGACGAAGGGAGTACAAGATTCGACTCCATGAAGTAGCTTTACCTCTAACAATAGAAGAAAAAAATGTGACGTTGGACCATCCGATCGAGAGCGGCTGAGAGGTAGAAAATGATGCACATGCAGCGATGTAGTGAGCTGGGGAAGTAGAGCTAAGGCGGTTTCGAACGAAGATATACCTGAAGGTCGTCGGGATGTGGATAGGTGGGCGGCGGGAGGCCGGATCCGCCCACAAGCAACGACGAAGGGATCGGAGGACCTCCCGCGCCGGTGCTCGGCCAGAGATAACGGTGCGGCCGGCAGTGGGTCTCCTCGCTCGCTGTCGACGACGGCCTAAACGCTGCCCCTCCTCCCCTTCACCAGCGGAGGGGGATACGTCCGGATCTGTAACCAGCGGTGAGGATAGAAAGCCAGTGTTTTTGAAGGGAGAAAGACAGTGTTACTACCCCTATCTTGTTTAGATCTGGAGAGGATGTGAGTGTGTGAATAGAGCAACCCTAGCAAGCCAGCGCGGAGGCTCCGGCCTATATATACGTAGTGGGGTAGTTTTCCTTTTTCACTCCATCAAAACAATCGTTTAAAATTGTGGACTACTACATGCCAGGTCGCGGGTTTTTTAGTTGTTGATTGTTTTTTGAGATAGCTACCCGCTTGTTCCAAGTGGTGTTACGGTGTGCCAGGTCGCACTTTGTATCGTTCAAGTCTGGTACTACAAGTCCCTCCATTAAATGAACAACCAACCCCTCGTAAAAATTGTGAACAAGCCCACGGCTAAAATTAGCGGAAACGTGGGTTGCCCCAACATGCATTATTATTTATATTTTCTACTCCCTCCGTTCCTAAATATAAGTCTTTTTATAAGCCACACCTAAGACAAGAATTTTTTATTAGCAGTGAACCCCGCATGTCATAGACACAAAAATATTGGCAAGATTCCCTTAGGCAAGCCAAAGTGTGTCTAACAATTTGAGCAACTCAGGTTAGGCAAGTGTGGGAAAATTTTGTGGCAACATAAGACAAACATAGTCACAATCCAAACAGCCCCGTAATTTTTTGTGACATGCATGAAAATTTGGTTAGTTAAATTTATAGACAAAATTTGGCAAGGTGCATCAAATCAACACATGCAAGTATCAAAAGGAAAGTCACGGCATGCATGCATGCGTTGTACTCCCTCCATTTCCAAATATAAGTCTTTTTAGAGATTGCAACAAGTGACTACATACGAAGCAGAATATGTCTACTCCTACATATGAAGTAGTCCATTTTAAATGTGTAAAAAGACTTATATCGAGTGCAGTGCTTTGATGTTACGCGTCAACTCGTACAAGACCGAGAAATTTGATTACTACAACGCCCTCTCCCTCGCGGACTGAGCTCCGGTGCCTTAACTGCACCTGCCTTTGGCTGCATGACAGGAGGGCCAACCACCTGTTGGGCCCACCTGTCATAGACGCAAAGGCAGGAGCAGTAAGTAGAAGCTTTCGCTACACGCTATCCCTCCCGCACGAGGTGGACGGACATGCAGCAGTGGATTCGATACTGTAGAAGTAGGAAAAACATCATTGTTCATCTTCTCGAAGAGGCGAAGAGCCAAGCGCAACCCGAACGTGGCAGTTGCGAACGCTCGCGTGGTGCGGTTCCTTGGAGTACTAGCCAGGCTCTTGCATGAGACAAAATTGCTATTGTTTAACAATTAAACTCCATTATTGTCGGGTGGTAGGTGCGACATATGCCAACGGGTGGCTTATCATTGTGGGTGCCAATAAGACGTCGCCAGTGCCTGGAAACGGGATGAGGCGAAGACATGCACGCCGGCGGATCTTACCCAGGTTCGGGGCTCTCCGAGGAGATAACACCCCTAGTCCTGCTCTGCGGGGTCTCCGCATGATCACTAGATCAGGAAAAGTAGCTACAATCGCTCCTAGAGCTGTTGGGTTCAAGGGAGAAGAAGAACAAGGCTAGCTCTTGCTTCTCTCTCTCTCTCTATGGTGTGTGTGCTATGCTCAGAAGCTAACCCTTTGCATGGGTGCCCCGGGGGGTTTATATAGGCCTACCCCCCGGGGGTACAATTGTAATCCGGCTGGGCACTGGTCCCAGCCGTCAGTGTCTATGCTCGCCGGCTTCTCCGCCGGCTGTTGGGGCCCGCCGACTGGTGGGTCCCGCCGGCTGCCGGCCTCTTGGTCGACAGGCCGGCCCCACTGCCTAGGGTCTTGTCGGTGGCTGCTTACTGTTGCCTCGCCCCTGATGACGAGGGCTTCGTTGAGGTAAGCGTGGCTACAGTGGGCCGCCTCGAGGGCTCTCACTGCTACCTTACCTAGTCTTATCTCCTTAATGTGGCACTTGCTTCGAGGGAGGGGGTAGCCGACTTCTGGGAGCCGGCTACGCCCTTGGCCGACTGGGGGAGGCCGGGCCGCCTCCGCGTCTCTCTCTGGCTGAAGGGACCTGCCACCCGTGGGCCGTACTGGCGTCGGCTGTGGGTGACGTCGAGGCTAGCATGGCTACAGTGCCGAGCCGGACGGGAGATGGCCGTCCTGTACGACGTCCTGTGGCCATGCCTGCCTCGGGTTTCGGGGGTAGTGGGCCACACTGCGGCCACACCCCGTCTTGTAGCCGTTATGAGGCGTAGCTTTGGTGGTTGCGGTCTTGGCCGGCTTCTTGGAGTCGGCGCTCTTCGAGGCCGCCTTCCTGGAGTCGGCCATCCCGTGGTCGTCCTGGGGGGAGGTTGCTGAGGCCGGGCCGCCTTCCACGAGCCGGCTTCAGAGGTAGCCGGCCAGGGGAGGTGGCCCAATGCTTGGAGTGCTTGAAGGCCCAAAGGCCTGATAATTTTTTAGAAGAGCGAGGGACAGTCGGTCAGGCTACCCGTGGCCATTTACTCCGACAGTAGTCCCCGAAGCTGATTGGGCTTCGAGGTTGGGTAGGAGTTGAGAAGCTCGATCAGCTTCCTATCTTGACAAGTCGGCAGCTGGGAGCCGGCTTTGGTTAGGCGCGCCGCCTTGGTCGAAAACTCCGGAGTCGGAGGGCAGGAGCTTGCCAGTATGTGCTCCGGGCCGCGGGCTGGCCACTTGCCGTCTGTGAACCACGTGGCCTCTCTCGGCCAGAAAGCCTGCCAGCCCACGCGCGCGACGGGACGTCGCCGCAGGGCGGGGGCCCGCCACGTCCACGCCCAGGCCCAGGCGCGGATTCTCTGCAGCCCGAAACCGCCCGCACGTCTCCTTGCGGCAGTTTCGGCACGCTTTTAGGGCGTAATAATCGCGAGGCGTGGGGGGAGTGGGTGCAGTTAATCCCACGTCTCACCCCACATCCGGCCTCCCCGGCTTCACCTCGCGAAGCTATAAGTAGGGGAGAGGGAGGGCGGGAGGCTTTCACACGCTCCTCCTCCTTCCACCATCTTCTTTCTCTTGCCGTTTCTTGCAACAGCGCTTCGCCGCCGCACTCTTCCACTACACGTTCCTCCGCCACCGCGCTCGTGTTCACCATGCCTCCCGCCACGGAGCAATATGGCAGGGATTGGGATGGCTCCAACGTCCACGAAGATCACATTGAATTCCTCCGCAAGACGCGGCGGCTGCCCAGCGCGGACAAGGTGGAGGTCCGTCTCGCATTTCTTGCACGGGATTGGCCTGCCTGTGAGCGCCTTCTTCCGCTCTTGGCTCGAGTTCTACCAGCTCCAGCCGCACCACCTCACCCCGAACGCGGTGGTGCTGCTGTATGCCTTCGTCAGCCTGTGCGAAGGCTACCTCGGCGTCCTCCCCACCCTCGAGCTCTGGGGGGAGTTCTTCCAGTCCAAGCTGGGCACGCGCTCGCGGGGCGTGCCGGCTCAGACTGGCGCCTTCATTGCGGGGCGGAGGGTGGCTGCCGACAACCCCTTCCCCATCATCACGCTGATCCAGTCGGTGAAGCTGTGGCAAAAGTCGTATTTCTACGTCAGGAGCATCGCCCTGCAGGGCGACTACATCAACCTGCCGGCTTACGTAGCCGGCCCACCGAAGGGCAGGCGGCCCCAGTGGTCCTACCGGGCCGTGACCCTGACGCCGGCTGGATCCGCAGCCGTCGCCCGAGTGCGAGCGATGACCCAGTCGGAGGGCTTGACGGGGCCCGACCTGCTGGCCGCCTTCGTCACGCGCCGGGTACTTCCGCTCCAGAGCCGCCCTCATCTGATCTGTCAGATGAGCGGCCAGCTCGATCCGAGCCGGATGTGCACCAAGGACATGCCGCACGCGGAGGTCGCCTATATGGTGAACTACCTCGCGAACTGCAAACTCTCCGAAGAGTGGCAGTTCGGCAAGGAGCCATATAGCCGAGCTAATCCACTGCCCACGGTATGTTCTCCTTGTCTTCTCTTTTTCGCTTAGCTTTGTCGCCGAGTTCCTTTGGCCAACTCTGACTAGTCGGCTTGTCTTCGACAGAGTCCTCTCCTTCGGCCTACCAGCGGGTCGGATGCGGAGCGCCGATTCGTCCCCGACCGTACGCAGCACGACCTGGAGGACCCCGACTTGGGGGCGGCCGCTATGGACGACAACACCGAGCCGGGTGGAGGCCAAGCCGGCGGCGAGGCAGGCGGCTCCGGGCATGGAGTCACCTTCGACGACTGGCCGGACGATGATGAGGTCGAAGTCGTCCCGCGCCACCGGCCGGCATTTGGATGCGGCGAGGGTTCCTCCGCTGCACCGCCTGCTCGGGGCGGCGGGCAAAAGCGTCGCGCCACCCAAGGTTTGTTCGGCAGTCGGACGATGAAACCTAGGGGCGGGGCGGCGGCGACTAGGCGGGAGGAGGCGGCCGCGAAGGCGGCTCGCTTCCGCAAGACGGTGAAGCAACCACAGACTGTGTCGGCGTAAGTTCGAATTCTTTTGTATACTCTTTTTTCTTTCTTTTCTCTGGTGGTTCCTGAACCCTTGTCTTTTTCTCCAAACAAACAGAGCCCCGTTATCGCTTGAGCGGGCGGCTGCTGCCTCCGTCGTCGAGTCGCCGAGGGGGTCTGGGAGCACCACTCGCCGCGTGGACCCCCGTGCCGACCTTCAGGAAGCGACAGAACGGAACGCGCGGGAGGAGCGGGAGGCGCGGGAGGCGGAGGCACGGAAGGCGGCCGCCGCCCAGGCGGCCGCCGCCCAGGCGGCGCAGGAGGAGGAGGCGGTGAAGGCGCATGCCGATGCCGCAGCCAAGGCCCAAGCGGAGGCTGCAGCTGCGGCGGCGGCGGAGGGGGCCTTGTTGGTCACTCCGCTGCGTGTCATAGCACCTGGGGCTCCGGAGCCCTCGCCGGAAGGAGCCGGCGACGACCAGCCAAGGCTGGAGAGGGACGATGACGTCGCCGTCTTGGAGAGGGCGCCGGTGCCGACCCCGCCGACTGGGGCGGCTCAAGGCGGCCGGCCTGATCTGCCGCCTGCGCAGTCGGCGGGGGCCGAGCCGGCCGCGAGGGCTGAGCTGGCGGTCCGGATGCCGCCGAGCCGGCGTGCGGGGAAGGCTGCGTGAGAACCACAGAAGGCCGCGTCGGAGCCGCAGCCGGCCGCGGGCTCCAGCTCGTCGGCCCAGGATGTGGAGGTGGCCAGCGCTACCTCGGGGTGGACGCCAGGCGGAGGGACGGCCGTGATGAACATGGCCGCGCAGGACGTCAGGACCCGGCTCCAGGCTCATGCTACGGCGCTGAGGCAGTACACCGACGAGTTCCTTGCGACGCGGGCGGCCATCCGGGTTAGTCTTCTTATCTTGCTTCTTCTTGGTCTTGGTTTCTTCCGTGGGGGCGCGTCAGCGCACCCACTGGGTGTAGTCCCCGAGTTTCGAGTCGGCTGCTGAGCAGGCGGCTTGGAACTTCTTAGTGGATTTGGCTTTGCTATTCTTGTTCTTACTTCGATCTTCTGTCTATTTTGCAGGACTACCACAATCTTCGTGCGGCCGCCTTCAACTCCCAGGCTCGGGAGCTGACCCAGAAGACCGCCGACCTTACTGAGAGCCGGGGTACGTGCTTTGTTCTTTATCTCATGTGGGGGCGCGTCAGCGCACCCACTGGGTGTAGTCCCCGAGATTCGGGCCGACTGCTGAACAGTCGGGTCGGATCTTCCTTGACGACTTCCTCTTACTGTTATTTCTTCTTCTGCCGTCTCTGAAGCGGCCAACGCCGGTCTGAGGGCACAGCTGGGAGAGTCTCAGACTGTCCTTCGTGCCAAGGATGCCGAGCTTGCCGCCTTGGTGCAGGAACGTGACCGCCTGGCCAAGAAGTTGGCCGACCAGGAGGAAGGCCACAAGGCGGCTATGAAGGCGGTGCAGGACCGCGAGGCCGCCCTCCAGGCCGGGTACGAGACGGAGGCGGCTGGCTGGGCTGAAGCGAGGAAAACTCTGATCTCTGGCTATGGTCAGATCGAAGACCTGGTTGATGGTAAACCGCCTACTTCTTCGTTCTTTCTTGCCGTCTGCCGCTTTTGGCTCGCTTTCTGACTTGGTGTTTTTCTCTTCTTTTCTTCTTCTTTCTTGCACAGAGTATTTCCCTGGCTATTCTACCGCCGCCAAACAGATCATCGAGGCCCGCCGCTAAGCACGAAGGCAGGCTGGCTTCGAGATTTCGCCAACCGCCGGCCGTTCGCTGGAGGAGCAGCTCTTGGCGATCTAGGCCCGCATCCAGCCGGCTCACCGACTGCTCCGCCATCTTCAGTGTGCCAGGGCGCAAGTATTGGCCGCCCTCTGGCCCGGCCAAGTGGTTCCTCGCACCCCAGTCGAACTGCCGACTGGCTGGAGGTGGCGGTCGGCCGCTTCGAAGCCTGGAAGGCCTCGGCGGCTCGGTCCGGCGCCAGGCGGGCACTGGAGTTCGTCAAGGCCTGGTATCCCGGCCTGAGCCTGGATCAGCTGGCTACCTGGCGGCAGCAAGCCGACACGGAGCTGGAGCCGGCGCGGCCGGCTATCATCAGGCGGGCTTCGGCGATCGCCGACTACACCGACACCAGCGTCTTCGCCCCCGAGGTAGATGACAACGGTGTCGCCCAGCCGAAGGAGTGGTTCGGGCTGAACCCGGCAGACGGTGAAGACTCGGCGGAGGAGATCGACTCCAGCGACGAGGGCGAAGAGGAGGAGGAGGAAGGTGAAGACACCGAGCCGGCTGGTGGAGCAGCCGACCAGCATCAGCCTGACCGCGCCTCTAGCACCACGTCACGTGCGAGTGCGTCGCCTGCCACCGGTGGTGACCAAGCCGAGACCCGCTAGGCGGCCACTCCTTCAGCCGGCGAGGCCGTCTCCACCGACCAGCTCGGCTTCCGCACCGCGCCCTAGTCTAGTCTGCCATCTTTTGTTTTCCCGTCTTGTCACTTTTGGAACAATGCTTTGTTAAGTCTGCACAATTCCACCCACCGGGGGTGTATTCGAACCATGTCGATTGCCAGCCTGTTGGGGGGCCTTTATATGTATATATAACTTATGCATGCATTTGGCTTTTCCTCGTACTTTGCTTTTTATCCTTCTGCTGTTTCCTTTGCCGCCCTCCCTTGGTTGCCGCCTCCCCAGTCAGACAGTTGCTCTGCAATCTGTAGCTGGAGGAGTGCTTGGCCAATTGGGGGGGAGTACTCTAGCTGTGCTGGACTAAAGCTAAGTGTTTTAGGAAGCCGGCCAGCCGGCTGTTCTGGCAGCCGGCGAGCGTGGTTGGAGGCCGTCTTTTTGCTATATAAGTTCGTTGGTCCTTAGCCGTTTTTCGTGTGGGCATCCTTTCTGCCTTGCCTCTTGCTAGTCGGACAGTCGGTTCTTCGAGCTGCGACTTTCAGCAAGAGAGGACTCGGGAGTCGGCACACTACTTGTCTGACTTCAGGTAGAACTTTTAATATAGCTCAAGGCAGCCAGTCCCCGGGCCGACTAGTCGAACCCGGTGCCCAACAAGAAATCAAATGTAATAATACATTCATGGATATGACACTTGTCATTCATAGATAAACAAAAGGCAGTCCCCGAGTACTGTTCGGGGGGCCTGTTGGTTTGTACTTAATACAAAAGGGTAGCATGATACATACTGCTTTCAACTGTAAAATCTTCTCAGGAGGTTTGCGTTCCATGGTCGTTCCGACTCCTTGCCGGAGTCGTCTCTCTTGCGTGCTCTTGGTTTTTGCGCATCGGTCAGGTAGTAGGAGTCGTTGCCTAGTGCCTTGCTGATGACGAAGGGGCCTTCCCACGGGGCCGAGAGCTTGTGCTGGCCGGCTGTTCGCTGGATTAGCCGAAGCACAAGGTCGCCCTCTTGGAAGGATCTTGGCTTGACCTTGCGGTTGTAGTAGCGGCGCAGCCCTTGCTGGTAGATGGCGGACCGGCTGAGTGCTAACAGCCGGCCTTCTTCCAGTAGGTCGACGCCGTCTTCCCTTGATTCCTTGGCCTCCTCCTCCGTGTACATGGTGATCCAAGGCGAGTCGAACTCGATGTCTGTTGGGATGACAGCCTCGGCACCATACACGAGGAAGAATGGAGTGAAGCCGGTTGACTTGTTGGGTGTAGTGCGCAGACTCCATAGGACAGCCGGCAGCTCATCGAGCCAGCAGCTGGCTGATCGCTCCAGTGGTACAACCAGTCGGGGCTTGATGCCGGAGAGGATGAGTCCATTTGCTCGCTCGACCTAGCCGTTTGACTGCGGGTGGGCAACGGATGCTAAGTCCAGTCAGATGCCCTGCGTCGCGCAGAAACGTGCCAGTGCTCCTTTGGCGAAGTTCGTGCCGTTGTCGGTGATGATGCTGTGCGGCACGCCGTACCGAGTAGTGATGTCGGTGATGAATGTCATGGCAGTCGGCCCGTTCAGCTTCTTGATCGGCTTTGCTTCGATCCACTTTGTGAACTTGTCCACAGCGACAAGTAAATGCGTCAAGCCACCGCGGGCTGTCTTGAAAGGGCCCACCATGTCCAGTCCCCAGACGGCAAAAGGCCAGGTGAGGGGAATGGTCTTGAGTGCAGAAGCCGGCAAGTGTTGCTTGGAACTAAAAACTTGGCATCCTCTGCAGCTCTTGACTATTTCTTTGGCATCTTCCAAGGCAGTCGGCCAAAAGAAACCATGGCGGAAAGCCTTGGCCACAAGTGATCTTGAGGTTGCGTGGTGGCCGCATTCGCCCTGGTGGATATCCTTGAGGATTGCCACTCCTTTTTCTGGCTCGACACAACGCTGGAAGACTCCAGTGACGCTGCGCTTCACAAGCTCTCTGTTGATTATTGCATATGCTGCGGCTCGTTGTTGCACTAGTCTTGCTGAGATCTCATCAGCCGGCAGCTCTCTGCTGACTAGGAACTTGAGGATGGGCTGGGCCCATGACGGAGCTGTGACTTCTTCTTCTGTTAGTGTAGCCACCATGACTCGGGTGGGTGGGTTGGGTGGCGTGGAATTGGAGTCGGCCACCGCTTCTTGTGTTGTTGCAGTCCCCGGGCCAACTGCTGCAGTCCCCGGGCCGGGTTCTGAAATCCCCGGGCCGGGTGCGACTACGGCAGTCCCCGGGCCAGTTGTCGAAGTCCCCGTGCCGCCTGCGGGGTTCCTCCAGTCGGACCCGGCTGCATCTGGCGCAGGCGGTACGAAGATAGAGTCCGACTCTGAAGACGGTTTGATGGACGGCTTGAGGAGGCGCTAGAGGGAGACGCCAGTCGGTATGGCTTGTCGGGTGGAGCCGATCCATGCTAGGGCATCTGCTTGGTCGTTGTCGGACCTTGGCACGTGAAGGAACTCGCACCCTTCGAAGTATCCGCTGATCTGCTGGACAAGGAATCTATAGCTTGCCATGTTCGCGTCTTTGGCGTCCCAGTCACCAGATGACTGC
Organism: Triticum aestivum; assembly: GCF_018294505.1. Lineage (NCBI taxonomy): Eukaryota > Viridiplantae > Streptophyta > Magnoliopsida > Poales > Poaceae > Triticum > Triticum aestivum. The sequence goes on along the minus strand of NC_057808.1, from coordinate 369,924,474 downwards.
TGGACCACTAAGTCTGAGTCGCCGTAACACAGGATCTGGCGTATGCCGAGTTCTTTGGCTAGCCGGAGCCCATGTATGAGCGCCTCATACTCAGCCACGTTGTTGGAGGCGGCGAAGTGGATCTGCAGCGTGTACTTGAGCTTGTCGCCTTTGGGAGAGGTGAGGACGATGCCGGCTCCCAAGCCGGTGCGCATCTTGGACCCGTCAAAGTGCATCCGCCAATGGGTAGAGTCGGGAGCCGGCGGTAGGTACTGGGTCTCGGCCCAATCGACGAGGAAGTCGGCCAGTGCTTGGGACTTGATGGCGGTGCGGGGTTGGTAGAAGATCGTGTAGGGCGCCAGCGCAATGGCCCATTTAGCCACCCGGCCGGATGCATCCCGGCTGCCTATGATCTCGGTGAGCGGGGTGGTGCACACGACCGTGATGGGGTGCTCTTGGAAGTAGGGCTTCAGTTTCTTGGCGGCAAAGTATACCCCATAGCACATCTTCTGGTAGTGCGGGTAGTTCTGCTTTGAGCTGGATAGCACTTCGCTTAGGTAGTACACCGGCCTCTGGACTAGCTGGGCTCGGCCTTCTTCCGGGCGCTGGACCACAACAACAGTACTGACGACTCGGTTAGTCGCAGCGATGTAGAGGAGCATGGGCTCCTTTTCAGTCGGCGCTGCCAGGACAGGCGGAGTGGTCAGCATTTTCTTCAACTCATGGAAGGCTTGGTCGGCTTGGTCGTTCCACTCGAAATGAGTGGACTTCTTCATGAGCCGGTACAGGGGGAGAGCCTTCTCTCCTAGTCGGCTGATAAAACGATTCAGGGAGGCCAGGCAGCCGGTGAACTTCTGCACATCTCGCAGTTTGGTGGGAATCTCCATCCTCTTGATGGCCTTGATCTTGACGGGGTTGCACTCGATGCCGCGTTCGGAGACCAGGAAGCCTAGCAGCTGGCCGGCTGGTACTCCGAACACGCACTTCTCGGGGTTGAGCTTGATTTGGAATCGGCGCAAGTTGGCGAATGTTTCTTTTAGGTCTTCCAGCAAGGTACCGCGCTTCTCTGTCTTCACCACAATGTCGTCTACATAGACGTGGGCATTTCTGCTGAGTTGTTTCAAGAGGCATTTCTGCATGCAACGCTGAAAAGTGGCGCCGGCGTTCCTCAAGCCGAACGTCATAGTCAGGTAGCAGAAAGCTCCAAATGGTGTGATGAAGGCAGTCTTCAGGCGGTCTGCTGGGTCCAACTTGATCTGATGGTACCCTGAATAGGCGTCCAAAAAACTCAACAGCTCGCATCCGGCTGTGGAGTCTATCACTTGGTCAATCCGTGGCAGAGCAAACGGATCCTTTGGGCAGGCCTTGTTCAGGCTGGTGTAGTCTATACACATACGCCACTTGTTATTCTTCTTCAGAACCAGAACTGGGTTGGCAAGCCACTCTGGAAAGAACACTTCCATGATAAAGCCAGCGGCAAGGAGCCGGGCTATCTCTTCTCCCACGATTCTTCGCTTCTCTTCTGACAGTCGGCGGAGGGGTTGCTTGACCGGCTTCGCGTCGGCGCGGACATGTAATTTGTGCTCGGCGAAATCCTTCGGGACACCCGGCATGTCCTTTGGGGACCATGCAAAAATGTCTCGATTCTCACGGAGGAAGTCGACGAGCTCGCCTTCCTATTTACTGTCCAGGTTCGCCCCGATGACAGCGAACCTCTCCGGGTTCTCTGGGTCCAGAGGTATCTTCTTCGTCTATTTGGCAGGCTGGAAGGAGCCCTGCGCATCACAATCTTTGGGGTTGGGGGACAGGGCCGGCTGCTTGCCGGCCATGGCCACAACCCGCTCCAGCATCTTCTTCTCTTCTGCCACCACGAGGGACTCGGCCAGCCGGCTGCTGGCCATGGCACACTCGATGGACTTCTTGTAATCGTCGGCTACCATGATGATCCCCTTCGAGCTCGGCATCTTCATCTTCAGGTAGGCGTAGTGGGGCACAACCATGAACTTGGCCAGAGCAGGTCAGCCAAGCAGAGCATGATAGGGGCTCTCCAAATCCACTACCTCGAACCAGATTGCTTCTCGGCGAAAATGATCTTTGTCTCCGAAGAGAACATCCATTTTAATCTTGCCGATTGGGGAGCAAGACAAGCCGGGGACGATACCATGGAAGACGGTGCGGCTCGGCATAAGCTTCTTTGCTTTGATGTTCAGCTTCTCCATGGTATCGCGGTACAGTATGTTGATACTGCTTCCGCCATCTATCAGGACGCGGGAGAATCGGGCAGCTCGCCTTTCCGTCGCGAGGGTGACATCCAAGACCAGTGCATAGGAGCCAAGGGAGGGCATCACCTCTGGGTGGTCGGCCTGGCTCCAGCTGATTGGCTTCTCTGACCAGTGCATGAACTCGGGGGCGCTAGAGGCGACTGCATTAACTTCTTGATGCTGTCGGCGCCGACTGCGCTTGTCGTCGGCTTGACTGGTGAAGACGATGTAGGCGGCGTGCTCTTCAGTGAATTCATCTTGGATGGCGCCGACCGCCGGCCGAGCCGCCGGCTGCTGGGGGGCTGGAGGCGGCGGACCGGGAGGCGGAGGCGGCAGCAATCCCTTGCCCTTGGTGATTCGCGTGAGCCGGTGGAATTTTCGGGTCATGTGGTTAGACGGCTTCGCGCCGCTGTGGAACTTGCAGGGGGCGTCAAGAGCCTGCTCGTAAGAGAAAGCCGGCTGCCAAGCCGGCCTGCCGCCCTTCTTCTTGGGAGCAGGCCGCTCTTCGGGCTGCTCATCTTCAACTGTGGCCACCTGCCGACTGGTGGAAGTCGGCATGGGGGCCTTGCGCTTGTGATCGTTCTGGTAGGGGCGCCGATTAGGGTCGCCAGCCGGTGTCTTGGGAGCCAAAGCAATCACCTTTCCCGAGGCGTCTACTCGAAGCTCGGTCTTCATCGAGGAGTCGGCCGTGGCGTACTTGTCCGCGATGACCAGCAACTCGTCGAGGGTAGCCGGCTCGTCGCAGAGGAGTCGGTGCTTGAGGAGGGTGCCCTCTCGGCACCCGGCGGTGAAGTACTCGATGGCCTGAACCTCGTGCACCCCCTCGCAGGAGTTGCGGAGCTCAGCCCACCGTGTGAGGTAGTCGCGGGTCGACTCGTTGGGTCCTTGGACGCAGAGGGAGAGCTGGCGAGGCTTGGGGGCCGCTTGTAGGTGCTGGTGAAGTTGCGGACGAAGACTTCCGTGAAGTCCAGCCAACTGTTGATGCTGTAGGGCTTGAGGCTGTTGAGCCATGTGCGCGCCGTGCCTTGCAGCATGAGGGGGACCTACTTCACGGCGACGCGCCGATTGCCGTTGGCTATGCTGACGGCCGTGGAGTAGTCGATGAGCCAATCTTCCGGCTTCACTGAGCCGTTGTACTTGGGCGTGTCTCTGGGGAGCGAGAACCCTTTGGGGAAGGGCCCGTCACGGATGCGGGGGCCAAAACATGGCGGGCCGACATCGTCTTCTTCTTCTAACGCCAAGGATCGAGCAAGGCGGTCGATCCGGTGGCGGGCGTCGTTCTCGCCGACTCCTTCTCGGCGGCCGAGTTGGTCACCAAGAGTCGGGTGCGTGATAGGCGGCGGGGTGAGACGTCTTTCTCTTCGAGGCGGGGGAGGAGGCAGATTTCCTTGGTGCTCCACCGCTCGCGGGCGGCCTTCCGCGTCGCGCTCGATGGTGATGCGAGTCCGGCTGCGGCTAGCAGCCGGCTCCTTGTCTTTCTTCTGGTGGGCGCCGCTCGCAGTCGGCGAGCGGGATGTCGCGGCGTGCTCCCGGCGCGGGGGATGACTATCAGCACGGGCGCCGGCTTCGTGCCGTTCTGCAGCCGCGTCGATCAGCTGCTGGATCCGTCTTGTCATGTAGGGGAGCTCATCGGCTCCCAGCCCATTGAGCTCTTCTGCGGCCGCCTGAGCGGCTCGCAGATTCTCGAGCGGGGTGGCGTAGACGGGGCGATCTGCCCCCAGCATGCTGGCGACAGCCGCGCCGCGCTTCTGGACGAAGCCGGCTCGGCTCGGGCCGCTAGGCTGCGGCGTGCCAAAGGCGGCGCGGTCGACTTCGCGCTAGTGGGCCTCGGTGAGGCATCTCATGGAGGCTATCTTCTGGCCTTCCGCGATGAGGGCAAGGCGGCGTGCCTCCAGGGTCTCGGCATCGGCATTGGCCGGGATGGGGACGGAGAGGTCGTGCATCGCCGCTTGCAGGGCGTCGTGGGCGTTCTCGCCCGAGTTGGCGACGTGGCTGATGACCAACACCTCGGTGACAGCGCTGCTGCCGCTGTCAGCTCGAGGGAGAGGATCGTCGAAGACCACCACGTCGGAGGGGTAGGCGTCGAGCGATGCCGTGTCGGAGTCGACGAGCATCGGGTCGGTGGAGCCGGCCGACTCCACATCTGCAGCAGGCTCGCTGAAGACGTAAAGCTGGTCGAGGAGGCTGACGAGGCGGCTCTCGGGGTAGTTCGTGCCTGCGTCGGACACAGGCTCGTCGGAGATGCGAGTCTCACCGAGCAGATCGGCGAGGCAGCTCGCTGCGCAGGCGTCGTCGACGCCTTGCAGCGCGTCGAGGAAAACGCCATCGGGCGCAGCAAGCTGGCTGTGCTCGTGGGGGAGGAAGAGGGTTCCCATCCAGAACAGGTCTCCGGACGACGGTGCACCTGGCCCGACGGTGGGCGCCAAATGTCAGGTGGTAGGTGCGACATATGCCAACGGGTGGCTTATCATTGTGGGTGCCAATAAGACGTCGCCGGTCCCTAGAAACGGGATGAGGCGAAGACATGCACGCCGGCGGATCTTACCCAGGTTCGGGGCTCTCCGAGGAGATAACACCCCTAGTCCTACTCTGCGGGGTCTCCGCATGATCACTAGATCAGGAAAAGTAGCTACAATCGCTCCTAGAGCTGTTGGGTTCAAGGGAGAAGAAGAACAAGGCTAGCTCTTGCTTCTCTCTCTCTCTCTATGGTGTGTGTGCTATGCTCAGAAGCCAACCCTTTGCATGGGTGCCCCGGGGGGTTTATATAGGCCTACCCCACGGGGGTACAATTGTAATCCGGCTGGGCACTGGTCCCAGCCGTCAGTGTCTATGCTCGCCGGCTTCTCCGCCGGCTGTTGGGGCCCGCTGACTGGTGGGTCCCACCGGCTGCCGGCCTCTTGGTCGACAGGCCGGCCCCACTGCCTAGGGTCTTGTCGGCGGCTGCTTACTGTTGCCTCGCCCCTGATGACGAGGGCTTCGTTGAGGTAAGCGTGGCTACAGTGGGCCGCCTCGAGGGCTCTCACTGCTGCCTTACCTCGTCTTGTCTCCTTAATGTGGCACTTGCTTCGAGGGAGGGGGTAGCCGACTCCTGGGAGCCGGCTACGCCCTTGGCCGACTGGGGGAGGCCGGGCCGCCTCCGCGTCTCTCTCTGGCTGAAGGGACCCGCCGCCCGTGGGCCGTACTGGCGTCGGCCGTGGGTGACGTCGAGGCTAGCATGGCTACAGTGCCGAGCCGGACGAGAGATGGCCGTCCCGTACGGCGTCCTGTGGCCATGCCTGCCTCGGGTTTCGGGGGTAGTGGGCCACACTGCGGCCACACCCCATCTTGTCGCCGTTATGAGGCGTAGCTTTGGTGGTTGCGGTCTTGGCCGGCTTCTTGGAGTCGGCGCTCTTCGAGGCCGGCTTCCTGGAGTCGGCCACCCGGTGGTCGTCCTGGGGGGGGGAGGTTGCTGAGGCCGGGCCGCCTTCCACGAGCCGGCTTCAGAGGTAGCCGGCCAGGGGAGGTGGCCCAATGCTTGGAGTGCTTGAAGGCCCAAAGGCCTGATAATTTTTTAGAAGAGCCAGGGGCAGTCGGTCAGGCTACTCGTGGCCATTTACTCCAACAATTTTCCATTGGTTGATACTCATTCTGCATAGGTCCACGCGGTTAGCACCGTTTCCTCCTGGGGTCACCAATGTTTATTTGCTAATTAATAGCATTGCATGCAATGAACTAGCCATTGCAAGTCATTAAAAGCATGCACACCTCTCATCTCTTATTGGTTGATATGTCAAGAAACAAGAAACAAGGTAGAAGTTAATGCACCGCGCCTAAGTGTTTTGGGACTATTTGGTTTTCGTAAGATGACTTACACACCTAGACGGAGGGAGTAGTATAGCCCTGTAAACCGGAAAGGAGTATTTGCCTTTCTAGAGATTTCAACAAGTGACTAGACTACACCGTGTGCAGTACTCCCTCCCTTCCGGTTTATAGGGCTCAAATCTCAAATCTCATGAACCAAGGCATTTTGCGATTGGAGGAATGTATCTCGTACTTTACAAAACTAACCTAATTAAAATCATGCATTAATTACGTAGTTCTCTCGTTTTCCTCTCCGCCTTGGTCGCGGTGCACAATATTGCGTACTCCTATATGACTAGACGCTCTATCTACATGCGGGACATTTCAAAGCATCCAGGCCCGCGTGCCATCCACCAAATCACACCGAGGTGCTACAGTCGAGACTCACCTGTCACCCCGGTGTGGCCGTCATGACCCGTCATATCACAAAACCCACACCTTTACCAGCAGTAGTAAGGTGGCCTCCAAGTTGGACTGGACGAAGCAACCATCATTTCACTGGAACGCTCGTTCAAGCCCTTTCTTCCCTTTCTTGAAGAAAACCTCACTCCAAGCTACTCACTTCTGCCATTTTTCTTCTGTACCGACGAAGGAAAGGTGGGCGAATCAGTTATGCTGCTATATTTTCATTCCAAGAATCTTCTTTTTGCGAAGCACCGACCGATTCTCACATCCTATTCTTTTCCCATTTTCATTGCGATTGTGGTTTCCTTTCGATTGCTTTTTGTTTGTCAGTTCATTGATGGATCCTAGAGCACTAGGCAAAGAGTTGTCGGCGGACAACCCACTGGAGACAGCGATCTCCAGGAAGCGAGCACCGACCAACGAGTTGACCATGTTGGCGGGCCAACCCATGGAGACGAAGAACTCCAAGAAACAAGCACTGGCCAAAGAGTTGAGGACGTTGGCGGACGAACTCCTCAAAGAAAGTTGGAAGAACAGCAAGGGCCCCACCGTGCCTACCCCGGGAACTCTGATTGCCACCTATGTGAGGCTCAAGACCGAGTTTGAGGACATAGTCGCCGTTGAGAAGCAGTATTCCCCTGGCAAGGTGATGGCCCCCATCGAGGACGAGGAGATGGCCCCCGGAGGGATGAGATCCGCCGGTGAGCTGCACAAGGTAAAAAATAATGGCTTATTACCATAGTTGTGGTTTTTGATTATTTGCAATGTGCTTGCTAATATGTTAGGGTTGTGCAGGTGCCGGTGGACGTCCTTGATGATTCCGATATCGTGGCCCGTCCTGTTGGCATCGCGCCGGAGATCGATTCCGATGCCGCTGTCCATCCTGTGGACATCGCCCCAGATATCGATTCCGATGTCGCGGTCAGTCCTGTGGACATCGCCCCAGAAATCGATTCCCATGCCGCTGTCCGTGCTGTGGTCATTACCCGAGAGATTGATGACAAGAAATAGTTGGTCGCGCTAATCCTTCAGGGTAGTTTGCATTGCCCTGTGTTTAGTTACCAGAATGATGCGTGTTGTCAAACCATCTTAGGGGTAGTGCACTGTCTTGTGTGGGCGGATCTTGCTACTTTTGTTTGATAGTGAATCATGCGAACCCTCTCCGAGTTATGGAAACAGATGTATCCTCACAAGCTTTTGATGTAATATATGGCATGCTTAGATGTAAGTTTGAACTGTTTATCATATCAGCAGGGCTTGTTTGATGATTCTTGGTGTTAGTAGGCTAGCTACTGTGCGAGCTATAGTACTTGCAAAACACTCACCGAAGAGAAACGTTGGGGCTGATGAGCTCGTGGTACACTTATACTTATCCCTCGTCGATCGACCAATAGCCCTAGCTCCCAAAATTGTAGGCTTAGCGATCGATCAGACAATAGTCGACATACATTCAGGCCTCATTTGGTTCATAGGGTAGGAAAATCGTAGCAAAAGTACAGAGAACGTGCAACACAAAATCATAGCAGTGCAGAGACGTACTCCCTCCGTTCCAAAATAGATGACCTAGGCGGGCTAGTTTGGCCTAGTGGGTTTCAGTGATATGACGTGGTACAGTGCCGTCCAGTCTTCGCGTGTGGTAGCATTATTGCGGGTACAGTAAGTTTTCTTGAAGAAGCGGAATTCAACGAAGTCATGATGGTTCCTTCGTCCGAACAACTTACAGTGGGAAAGGTTGGGCCTGCGATACGACCGGGGTAGACCAGGATAATTTTGTGCATGGCAGGTGGACCAGGATGGTCGACGTCCCACATGTCGGCGAATGAAAGTATTCTTTCCGATATAGAGGACGAGCAACGAGTATTCACTGTTTATTTTTGATGAAAGCTATTGTCTCCACTGTTACGACGGAGGAGTGTGAAACACGGCAGCCCAGTGAACTTGGCATGTGCACCACTCCCTCCTTCCTCATGTAATGCCTAGGTTACAGCTTTTTCTCACTTTCTCTCTATCTATTTCCTCTCAAATGTTTTGCACCTTTCTTTTTTTAAGACACAATTGTTTTTTATGCCTTTTTTAGAATTATTTTTTTATACCTAGGAGCACATGTAGAGACGGGCTCTTGCAGAGCCCACTCCTTGACTTTGGCAATGCCTCTCTCTCCTCCACATAAGGAGTACTACTTGCTATGCATGCATGCGGCGGGCAGCTGGCGTCTTGAGGGGCCAGGGCGGTGAGAACGGGCTCCGGAAGCGGTCCGGACTCCAGCATGGCCCACCTCACATTATCACCATATATTTCTTGGAGTCCGTGCGCGGCGGGCGGGCGATCTCTTCTCCCTCCCCCGTTTCTCTCTTCTCAGCCGACGCCCGCCGAGCGATTAGATTTCGGCTATCGACGGTTTATTCAATTACGGTCCCACATGTCAGTGAAATTGCAAGACAACGCGTGTCCCCTCTGGTGAGCGGAGTGCGAGCCGGACTGTCGGGGTTGCGACGCGTACGAGTCGTAAGTGTGCCGCCTTTTCCTTTAGAACTTGCGAAGCCTAACATTTTCGCGCGATCGATCGATAGAAATCCAGAACAAAATGACGAGGGCGGTGCTTTCCCGCTCGTTAGGCGGGCTAGTTCGAGTGATATGACGTGCTAAAGTGCCGTCCACTTGCTCCATTTTTATGTAAGCAAGAGTTTACACTCTTACGCGGGAGGAGTGCGAAACACCGCGGATCTGATTTTGATCGAGGGATAACTGTTCCCTGCCAAATAATGGAGGATTGTTAGCGATTATAGCATGATAGTTAGGGCATCTCCAGCGCTGGCCCACAAAATTACACCGGCATCTGTCCGAGGACACTGATGGATGCCATCCGATGCTGTCCGCATACCTTTCAACAACTATATGAACTAACCGGACGAAATTCGTGCAAACAAAGCAAATTTCAAATTAACCGGATGAAATTCACTACATTTCGACTACAAACTAGACGAAATTCATTACATATTTCGCACAAACCGTACTAAAACCTACTGTAAACCTAATCTAAACGATCGCCGGCGCCCGACCACCATGTCCGGCAATGAACCCGAGAATGCCGGCCATTGCCTTTGCCTCCTCCTCATCCGCCTCGATAACCTCCTCCTCCAGAGCGGCGGCGACCTACCGTGTACTACTCTTCATCGCTGCCGGCTGCGCCTGCGCACGCGTGCCGGCTTCGTGGTCGTGGCGGCGGAGGGCGGCCGGGGGGTGCCGGCGATCTCCTTCGTTTGCTCCTGCGACAGTACGTCGAAGAGAGCTTTGGAGCGCGCCCGGAGCGGAGCCGCCGTGTCCCTCGTCTGCTCCTGCGACAGTACGTCCAAGAGAGCTTCGGAGCGCCAGGAGGCCATGGTTGAAGTGGTGCCGACAGAAGGAAGGGACCGGAGGAGAGTAAGTGTGGGTCTTTAGCTATGGCTGGGAGCTGGGGCTCAAGTTAATATAGCGGGCGAATGGCAATGAGCCGCGGCAGATGGATGGACAACTGGCGCCGGAGTAGGTTCGTCGGGCGTGAATGCAGACGCTGCTTCAGTGACTTAACTGCAGATGCGTTTGGGTTACTGACATGTGGGCCCAACGGGCTTCTGGCCCGCATGTCAGTGACACACCAATTGCACGTGCAGTTAAGTCCGGTGAATGCGGCATTGACATTCTGGAGAGACGGTGACCATTTCAGGTGGGAAGCGCGCGCTAGAGATGGAAGGGGTTTCGGTGTGTAGTGGCACTAAGATCGGTCGCTCACGATAGTACATACTCCGTACCATACTATCATAGTACCCTCTCTAGCTTAGGTTGTTTTATAGATTGTCATTGTGATGGACGATATACATGAGCAAGGCGGTCCGAGTATGACCGTTGGTGTTGAGCCAGGTGAATACATGCTCGGCGTTCGCGTAGGCCTCCATCAAACGTCTAAACAGTAATGTCAGGCACCGCCGGGGCGCGCAGGTCATGGGCTCGCCGTTTGCGTTGCGCCATGAGCAGGACTTTGATTTAGGGGGCGACGTGCATGCATCAGCATGCTTTGGCAGCGTGAGCGTGAGTGTCTGACGCGAAGTATTTCATTTTCATTTGGCTGACGAGGGTGCGTTGCAGCGACGAGTCCGTGGTTTGATTCCCCACATACGCATAATTTTGGTTTTTACAGTATTTCTTTCTCCATTGACAGGTAGGCCCGCGTAGATAGATAAAGAACACGAGCTGATGAGGCGCATGCGGACTGTTTGACTGGTCAACCAGACAAATACGTTGCTATACGTTGAGCCAGTGACCGTATAATCACCATATCTCGTATACAATGATCAAAGTGAGCTATCAAGACAAGTTCGATGACCGCCAATGCATTTTACTCGGTAATAAATGACCAGCATTGAAGGGGAATCCAAATTTGCTTCGTCTTCTGTCCTTGAGCTCTTGACAAACCAATGCACTATACGGTTGTCCGGCCACTCCACCCCAGAGCTCTCACCAAGCGTCGTTCATGCCACCGCGCCGCACACTAACCGGTAAGGCAGCGATGGCATCCTGCCGCGCCGAGTTCCTCGCAGCCCACGACCGCACACAAAATGGTAGGGAAGCGATGGCATCCCGCCGTGCCGAGTTCATCGCCGCTCGCGACCTCACAACTATGTGGGAGGAATTTGAGGATGCCAAGGCCGAATGGGCGGTAGAGCAAGAGGCGGCCAAAGCCGCACAGAGGGAACGAAAAAGTCAGAAAGCACTCAAGAAAAGAGAGGCCCGCCGCCGCAAGAAAGAAAAGGACGCACGCGCTGCTGCGGAGAGGTCGGCGGAGATCCAAGCACGGTGGGGTGTCGCCGACAAAGCCGGGAAGGAGAACGACGGCGTCTGGCCAGCATGTGAGAAGTAGTAGTACTAGTAGTTAGTGTGTGTGTGTCTGTGTCTGAGTACGAGCATGTACCAATACTACTAGTTACTACTGTAGTTTTTAGAGCAAATTACTAGTACATTAGCCTACACTAAATGGAAAAATTCCTATCCTAAGCATCAAATGGCATCTCTTTCTCTATAGGAATTGAGATGCATGTCATCTCACTTCCTATGATTTTCATATTCCTATCCTATGAACGAAAGGAGGCCTCTGTTGGAGTAACTACTGTAGCTAGCAGTACTGCTGGTACAGTAGTTTTCTTCAAGAAGCGGAATTCAATGAAGTCATGATGGTTCCTTCGTCCGAGCAACTTCAAAGTGGGAAGTGGGCCTGTGATTTGACGGCTCATTAGTCATTGTTACTGCGGTGCGACGACCTGGGTGACTCTCCCTTGGAGTTCTGCTTGCATGGCAAGTGGACCAGGATGGTCGACGTCCCACATGTTGGCAAACGGAAGTATTCTTTCCGATATCGAGGAGCAAGGAAACCGCGTGGTATAGTATCACTGCTGATTGGTTCGCAAAAAATAGTACCACTGCCGATTTATAATTATTTTTTTATTTTTGATGAATGCTAGCGTTTCAACTCTTACGACGAAGGGTGCCAAACACGGCACGTGCTGGATGTCCCACACGTCAGCGAAACGAGTGGGACATGAACAGCGTGGTAGAGCGTCTCCACTTCTTCCACTTCTGGGTCGGAGACCACACGTAGTAGTACTTAGTGGTATGAACGATACAAAGTGCGACCTGGAGAGAAAGACACGTCTAGTTGGAAGGTCTCGGGGCATACACATAAACAAATATAAAAGTTAATATGTGCCTCCAACTAATATAGTAGTAGTAGAGTACTTAGGCACGTACTCCATAACATCACCGTGCATTGCACATACAACATTTAGTGGTAGTACGTAGTAAGAGACAAATGCCGCCCAAGAGTTCCCTTCTCGACCTACTTTTGGGTGTTTGGTAGAGTGTATGGAGGGTGCATGAGTCCACACTAGTTTAGCACAAATACACTAGAAGCATGCATGAAGAGAGCATGCATGAAGAGGGGTGTTGAGTTGAGCATGCATGAAGAGGGAAAAACTATGCTGAGACGAGAACGCAACCAAACACACCCTATATGCCATGCATGCTCATACCATTTGTGCCTTTCTACTTCAGTTACAGCGCTACATTACTCAGGTTCGTACGTCCACTCCTGGGTACATGTCCATCTCGTAGTTCCAGTCTCACGTGTTCTTCATATAGATGGAATGATCCTTGCGTAACATGTGCACCTTGATGCTAGATGTCTCGCGTGTTGGCAAAAGGATGAACAAAGCTCACGTAAAAAAAATAGAGTGAAAGAAAATAGATTCCGGACGACCGAGAAGGAGCAAGGAACCTCGTGGTGGAGCGTCTGCACTCATAATATTTAATATTATTCAGCGATATAAAATTAACCAATCATCTCCACAGTGGACTGGAAGAGTACGAAACACGGCAGCCCAGTGTAGTTACATCATACTAGTACATGGCTAACCCACGCTATCACCATATTTCTTGGCTTCCATGCGACACCTATCTCTAGTAATCCAGCAGCCTGTATCGCTTCTCCCTCCTCGTCTCAATCAAAGTGCGGCGGGCTGGCGTTTCTGCCGTCTATTGAGGTCGGTTAACTATCACATGTTAGCGACATGCCAAGAGCATTCTAAAAAAAATTCCTTTCACGTTCCATTTTCAAAAAGAAAAAAAATCCTTTCACGTAGAATTTGCCTGTATGCTTTGAGCAACTTGCATGTCCTATACTGCTCCTGTTCGATACTCTAACTTAGCTATAGGTTAGACTAACCCTGAACTAACTGTAGCCAAAGAGGTGTTTGGGTGACAGGGTTAGATTGACAATAAATGCACTTCATGGAGAGAGAAAAGTGATTTTTCAGTGGTCCCAATGAGAACTATCTCCAGTTAGCACCTCTTGGGTGGGATAGTTTTTTTTGCTGGGTTCAGTGCAACTTGCTCCAATTTAAACCCTCATGCTTGGATACTTTAGGGCTATTTGAGCCCCAACTAGCTCAAACTAACTCTAACCCATGGATCCAAACAGGGCCTATGGCCAGTCTCGACGCGGAGCAGTCGCGTGCACCGGGAAGCGGCGCTCTCTCGGCCGTCGCGCCACTTCAAAGCCGGCACCAGTGAGAGATCGCCTCCGCTCTGGCCGGGCATTAATGCGGCACTGACGCTCCAGGGAGACGCTGACCGTTTCACGCGGGAAGAGCGTGCTGGCAAGGGAGTATAGGTTTTGAACCGTTTCAGGTGTAGTACTGGTAGTTTGCAAAACTACTCAATTATTGCACTCAGTTTCCTAAGAAATTGTGGTAAAAAACGTTACTCCACAGCCCGCTTCCCTTCTCCTTCCTCTTCCACCGCCCACGCACGTCCGCGGGAAGCGACCGGTCAACCCTTATATAGGAGTGCTAGCACAAAAAGATGCATGCATGACCACTAAAATTTCCATATTAAAGCGCCGCTCCGGCGGGAGTATGGCGTATGTTGTTACCTTCGGCCGGCCCATGGCTACCGGGCGACGGCGACCAGAGAAGAGGCGGCGGGAGGGGAATGAATGCAGCTACTGTTTGGGTTCTCCTTCCGGCTTAAATAAATGCGCAGCATCACGTGTACCCGCGGGTGCACAAATTGTAACATACGTGTCTGCTTAAGTGGGCGTCACGTAACTGGTGTGTGTGTGTGAGAGAGATTCTGAGAGACAGAGTGCGTGTGTGCGACTCTACTCTTCGGACATGTACTCAACCTTTTGCATCGGGATATAAGTATAATGGTATTTACTTTAGCTAGTGATTTACGTGGCCATGTTAACGTGGTTGTGTCAAAAAAATGTCACTTCCTGCTCGTGATTTGCGTTATATAATTACAAGCAAGATTCTCGTGCATTGCACGGAACATCAATATGCATTTTTTTACAGAACACCTGTTGTGATTGACCCATGCAGGAGTAATCCCATGTGTAAAAACTAATGATATCTCGAGAATTTTATCGGAAAACGGGTATCTCGAGAATGTCATCGAAAAAATGAAAGATGAGAGATAAGGCGAGGAGGAGTGGATCGTGGTGGTGACTGGTGGTCGGAATGGGTGGAGGCATGGGGATGGACGGCGCCGGCAGGCGGCAGCGGCCACCATGCATGCTAGATTGTTCCAGAGACTTATTCCTTTTTTAATTGTTGAGCAATGAGGTTGTGGGAGATAATGATGTGGAGAGAGGTGAAGGTATCTTTTGTAAAATTATCATAGTTTGCTTTCTATCCTCAGATATAGATCATACGGTCTGTATTACAAGATGGCAGGCACACCATCACCGCCAACTCGTTTTTTTATAAGGGTACAGATGATAAGTTTGCTGACTACTAAAGTAAAGTGGAATTTGTCCATGTTATGCAAGTAAATAAAGGTGGTTGTTTATCATACAGGTAAGGTTGGATGAAGGGTGGTAGGAACAAATGCTCCGCCTAGAGCATGTGTGTGTGAGATGGAGTCTTAGTGTGTGTGTGGGGTGTGTGTGTGAGAGAGAGAGAGAGAGGAGAGAGATATATGGAGTCTTAGTTTGTGTGTGTGTGTGAGAGAGAGAGATGGAGTCTTAGTGTCTGTGTGTGGGGGGGTGTGCATGCGTGTGTGTGTATGAGAGAGAGAGAGATGGAGTCTTAGTGTGTGTGGGGGGTGCGTGCGTGCGTGTGTGTGTGTGTGTCGCGGGGTCCTTTGTGGCGGATGTAATTTAAGTGTGCATGGCTTCATCATAGAGAGGTGATGTGTATGGCAGAGGCCACCAACGATGGGGTGCGAGAGAGAAAATGCCCGTAGAGAGGGAAGAGAAGGTGTGTGCGCGTGAGAGGATTCGACATCGAGAGAACGTGTTTGTTCGAGAGACACCGAGGAAGACTACTATATATCGGTGGTGCATGTAGGCGGGAATTAAACAAAGGGATGGTCTTATTGGTTTCGGGGATATAGGAGAAGAGTGAGAGGCGGGGGGGGTAGCTAGAAGGAGATTATTAAGTGTGAGTGTGTGTTTTACCCATCCAGGCGGAAGTTATGTGCACAAAAGAGGAGAACGATTCGATGTGGCGTTAGGATTGAGGGTAATTAACTACGTATGGAGACATAGAGACCTTGAACGTGCATGTGTGAGAGGTATACATGTATACGTGGGATGTGTGTGTGTGCGCGCGCGCATGATCGAGATAAAAGAAAGAAGACATAAGTCATAAGATCAACGACATGGGAGAGACGGATCGGTATGACAATATGCATGCATGTGAGAATGCAGGGAAGAAGGCCCGACAATTGAGCATGTGTTTTTGTCTTTAAGAGATAGTGGCGTGGGTTGGACCATGCATCTATGGCGAGCAAAGGGAGTGAGGCGCAACAATTGTGCAAAAGAGACCAACCTATAAATGCATATGTATGGAGAGACATATATAGTGTGGGTGATAGGAAGCAAGACTCCGTGCGAGAAAGAAATGTTGACGGAGAAACTACAGATAGATACAGAGATGGAGATGCTAGCTAGAGGGACATCCGCTAGTTTGGGTGTTGAGATGACCGTCGGGTGGTTCAAAGGGTGAAGTTATATATGTGTGTGAGAGGGCACTTGACTCCATGTAGAGAGAAACATATGTAGTGTGCGTGATAGGAATCAAGAGTGAGGGCGAGAAAGAAGGTTGATGGAGAAACAGATAAATAGAAAGATGAAGATGCTAGCTAGAGTGCATTAGAGATAGGAGTCGAGTGGATCAGAAGGCTGGGTTATGTGTGTGGGTGTGAGAGAGATAGAGAGAGGGTGCATGTGAGTCACATACAAACAGATATCAGAGAGAAATGAGATCCAGAGAGACGGAGTTTTGTGTCTGCGAGAGAGAAAGATATTTCACAACGAGAGTGATAGCTAGAGAGACATACGAGGGAACGTAAGATATCTCTAGGGAGAGAGGGTGTGTGTGAGCGACATACAAGAGAACAATGGAGAAATATGAGACCCTGGGAGACAAAGTTTGTGTTTGTGTGTGAGAAAGAGACATTGAAGAGGAAGAGTCGTAGGTTCTCATATCTAAGGAGCGAAAGACATCTCCGTATGAGGGGTGTGCGGGTGGCACACATGGGAATAGTAGAGAGAAATGAGACCCCGGGAGACAAAGTTTTGTGTTTGTGTGAGAGAAAGAGATTCCACATGGAGAATCATAGTTAGAGACACATAGCAGGGAGCGACATATACTTAGAGAGAGATAGAGTGATGAAGGTCGAGGGAGAGAGTACTGTCAGTGTGTTACGAAGATAAAAGATCATTGCCGACATACAGGTAGCACGAGAGATACCTGAGAGATGATGAACGCATATAGGTCCAGAGAGATAGTCCTATATAAGCATGAGTGATAGCTATATGAGACGAATATCTAGATTAAAGGGGATTCAAATATTTAAACTGGAGATCACGACATCGATAATATCATAACACAAATTGGTGTATCAAACATGCATATTCATTTGAATTTGGGCACACGTGTAATGTTATATAGTTTATCAATATTGTTGATCCATAGATTCTTCAATTACAAACAATGCATGGTTTATATGCAATTAATGTCTAAACGGGATTACACTATATGTTGCGTGTGTGAAACACATTATACATGTTTGAGAAGTAAAAAAAACCGTATGAAACACACATTAATTGGAGACAGTTAGCGAGGAATGCATACATTGGATTTCAACATAAAGTGGTTTCAAATATTTGAAAATCCAAATTGATGGATACAACCTTATGAATCTGAGATCATGCCATTTGTAAACCATATTTATGTATAAATGGTGTTGTGCTTTTGAAAGTATATATAAAAAATGATGTATATAGAATGTAATTCCAATTGAAAATCGATCCCGTCCGAAAAAATAGAATACAAACGGGATTCGAATTGAGTTGGCACGGTAAACGTGCACTCTGCAAAATTTGAACGAAGCGGGGAAAGTCGCAGTAACCGCCCGAAACCAAAATTTGCGAGATGGAAATCACTACTGCCTATCCCTGCCACGCAAAGCCTATCTGCTGGATTTCTATAGGTTTCGATAGGGGTAGGTTTGTAATTTCACCCAAACGTGACGTAACCGCCTCTCACACGGATTCATACACGGTGGGCGCCAAAACACAGTGTGTCCTCGGCCGAAATCGACTCCCTCCCCGATTCATATTCATACACGGTGGGCGCCAAAAACAAACTCTCGTCGGCAAATATTCGGTGTATGCGAGATTATCGTCCTATCCCCAACCGACTAATGTTGCTGTGATGTAGTAGAAATTTGAAACGGGGACTAAGTTTGTAAATTTCCTCGCATTTGAGACAAGCGCGCCCTGAATACATGGTTCCCCCCTTCCTCTCTACCTCCCTTTTCCCCATTCGTACTCCGTGGGCGCCAAAACACCCTCTTCACCCCACCCTCCTCCGTCCGCCACCCCATCCACCGCCGTCCTCCTCCACCATGCCGGAACTGATACCCCGACGCCGCCGTCCATTACAAGAGATCGACCTCTCTCATCCACGACTTCGGACCGGGATCCTTGCATCCCGTCCTCTCACTTCATCCCCGCCGTCGTCCACCTTGCCGGCGCCGCTCCTACGACCGTCTCATCCACCGCGCCCCGCTGCCACCGTCTACCCTCCCAGATCTGCTTCCACGCCACCGACAGCCATCGCTACCGCAGCACCGTCAAATTCTCAGCAGATGCGTACACTGCGCCGCAACAGAGGCGATACTCTTTCATATCTGCTCAACTTATTTATCGCAGCAAGAAAATAGATCGCCACTGCTTTACTCTGATTTCTTGTCTTGGTTGTGAAGTTGCCTTTGTCCGGTTTGCACCTTCAGATCCGCCATGGCATGCTCAACACTATACTCCCAATGCTTATGGTTTTCCCCTTTTATATTCCACACTAGTTAAATCACAGTAGACTAAATTTCAAAATTGGGTCGGCCGATTTTTCAGAGCTCGCCGGAGTTCGCCGGTGCGAACAAAGGGGCTCGGGTGGTTGTGGGGCATCGCCGAACGAAGAAAACTCGATGCGGGTGGGGGTTGGGGCGGGGGTGGGGGTGGGGGTGGCGGAGGAACACAGGCGGCGGGGGCCGGTGGTCCGGCAGGCAGCCCGTGCGGTGTTCTGTATGGGAAGAATCAGAGACGAGGAAGAAGATGGGTTAGGAGACGTAGGATCTTCATCCAACCGCCTGAAATGGTCGAGAGACAGCTGGGAGTTGCATTCTTAATGCGCTCTGGTTCATCATGTGTGGGCACTGCGCAACCAACATTTTATTATCCAAAATCTGCTTGCTCTTCTTTACCATGTTCCTCTTCCGTTCTTCTTTAATATGTACTCTCTCCGTTCCTAAATACAAGTCTTTGTATAGATTCCACCATGGACTACATATGAGTGAATCTACACTCTAAAATGTATCTGGATACATCTGCATGTGATCCATAGCGGAAATGTCTACCAAGACTTATATTTTGGAACAGAGGGAGTATGATAGTGGTACAGTATGCTCCTTGCACTGAAGATGAGCAGGGACTTTTGTAGTGTAGAGGTCTATACGGTCGGTTGTGATGGACACTTTGAGCCTCTTTGATTCGTAGGATCTTGTAAACATAGGAATAGGATTTGTAGTCACCTGCCCACTTGAATCCTATAAGAATAGCAAGGAAATGCGGGGAGCTGTGTCGCCTTTGAGAGTAACACTGATATTAACAGTACCGCACCTTCACTTGAAGAGAGCTGGTATCCAAAGCCTTTCTAGCCGTACCAGCAATACTAGAACATATATTCTAGCAAGTTCCACTTTGCTGATTTTACTCTGATGCTTACGGTTTTCCCCGTTATATCTACACTAGGATCTGTGTAGCTGCTTTGTGTCGCACTAGCAGCAGTCCACTCTTGAAGCTAAACACTGCAATGACTTGCAAAATTGGCACCAAGGCATTGAGTGCCATTCTGGATGCAATGAAACTCATACGCTCCCCACCTGTTGATTCTTGTTCAGAATATGATCCTAATGACTCTTGTTCAAAATTGCCACATATAGAGAGACAACATGGAATTGCATTTCTTTGGGCGCTGTGATTCATCATGAGTGGGCAACCAACATTGTATGCAATGAAGCAGAACCTCAAGAATATGCTTCCTCTTCTGTTCTTTAACATGTTCCTCTTTGTTTATTCTGTATTTAGTACGTACAGTATGTTCCTTGTCAGGAAGGGGCGCAGGGACATCTGCAGTCAACAGCTGATAGAGCTGGCCTGTACGTGATCGATAGGCTTTCAATTACTAGCAGCAATACAACACCGTATTTTCAAGCCAGTTCCACTTTCCCGATTTATATATCGTGGTTATGGTGTACCCCTGTTATGTACACTATGATCTGCCTAGTTGTTGTGTGCTCTTGTTATCATGGTTTGGCAATAAACTCTCCATATAGTATATTATGAACCTATCATCTGCCAGCTATCCTTACTTCTGGAGCCTTTTTTGTGTACTTGTGCCAGATTATATAAATGCACGCACCATATTACAGCACGCATGAGCTCTCTCATCAGAATCCGGTGATAGCACACAAGTGTTTACAGGGGCGCCCCTATATTAGAATATCATCTGCATTACAAAGATAATCTCACAACTATTTATGTTTTATGGTTCTTAGATATTATACGCAATTACAGTGAATATCAGAATCCGTGCATCAGAAGAATATTGTGGAACACTGCAATGACTTACAAAATTAGCACCAAGGCATTGAGTGCCATTCTGGAAGCAATGAAACTCATACGCTCCCCACCTGTTGATTCTTGTTCAGAATATCATCCTAATGACTATTCTAACCTCGAGGAGTCAAAGGCAGATGGCCTGTCCTGTTCACCCATCAAGGTGCCTGTTCTAATTTGGCAAGGTTTTATTGATTGCGCGTATCTTGCATATGTTGTCTTGCATTTCTTCTACTTTGTTGCGCCGCCATCTACTTAGTTTACTCGTCATATAACTCGAGATGCCATGCCCATCCATTATCAATACATATTCCATCTGTCATCATACCATTTTTTTCCACTCAAATGTTGTTCTTGTGCATCAGACATCAAAAAGGAAGAGGGTGATTGCCGAACCTGAAGGAGCACCAGCAAAGTCCTTGAAAAACGTGGTGGTGCCGGAGAAATCAGACAGCGCCCCACTTATATTGGCTGTACAACCAGTGACACTAAACGTAGGACCGACTCCAGCAGACTGTACCCATACTTCACTGGCCACACCACTAGCCCCACCACACAGGACCTGCACTCCAGCAAAAGGTATACCGATTTCATTTGCCATAGCACCAGCTGTACCACAGAAAAATCCCACTCCAGCAAAAAGTACAGCAAGTCCACCGGCCGAAGACCTATCACAACTGCAGAGACGGCCAATTCCTGCAGATTGGAACCCCATTCCATTTATCCCCAGTTTAAAAGACAATGCTTTCAATGTTGTTAGGGACTACGTGCATATATTCCCATCATGGGAAGATTATAGTGAAGACAAACACCATTTTCACATCTTCCTGTCCAACTTATGTGTAAGTGCTATTATTCATGGTTATTATTTTCCAGTTTTCTGCTGATCGAACACATCAATGATTTACATTACATTGTTGTAACTAGGCGAGGGTCAATCCGGATAGTCATGACGAGCAAAGCTTGCTTGTGCTTTTCAAGGAAGCATTGCAGCAGTATCGGTGTTACCTGAGGAAATCACACTTTGACGGCAAGTCTATAAACGAATTTCCGGTGAAGTCTCTTGTGCTAAATTTAGAAGACATTGAATGGGAAAACCTTGTTATGCACTGGTCTCGTTCCCAGGATGTGGTACTGTCTATGAAATCAAATGACAATTTGAACTTCTACTTTTCTGCATGTGCCTTACGGATCTTTTTTGTAGGAAATCTGCTCGAAGAAGAATTCCGGTTTGAAAAGAACGACAGGATATCGCAAATATGCTGCCCGCTCCTTTGCTCTTGTTAGTACCTGTTGTCCTGTATCACTGTACTTGCATACATACCTTGTTCATTATGTGACATCAGTATGCATGATAGCTTGCTTATCAATTGTTCGCTCCAAATTATCTTATCTGTATGAATGGTTACATTAGTGTAGAATGTATCCAATGCCAATGATTTTT
Source organism: Triticum aestivum (assembly GCF_018294505.1). Lineage (NCBI taxonomy): Eukaryota > Viridiplantae > Streptophyta > Magnoliopsida > Poales > Poaceae > Triticum > Triticum aestivum. The sequence continues at coordinate 369,902,831 of NC_057808.1, read as the reverse complement.
TTAGCTCTGCATTGTTCTTGTAAGTACATGCTGTCCTTTATCAGTGTACTTATATTGACAGGTAGTTGTTCATGTACCATCACTCTGCAGCTTATTTTCCTTTGCCCTCCATTTTCTACACATCAGATCTATATTTACTCTTACCATAAGGTTGGTACTGAAGAAGTTTAGCTGTGCATTGCTCTTGGCTGTGCCTTTTGCCTGTATCGCTGCACATACATTTATAGCTACTTGGTTATGTAGCATCACTCTTCATCTTATCTTAAATATTCTCCATTTTTTCGTATATTATCACATCTATATTTACTCTTAACAAAATGTAGAATAGAAGCAATGCTTATGAAGAAGATTCTGTGGTAAACTTCTTGAATTCCCCCCCCCCATCAGCATGGACAAGGGCTTTATAGAGCCTGTCTTCACCAGTAATGTAAGTTTGTCCTTCTCAAGCCTTCAAACTTTGTTGTGTATATTTGGTTAGGCATGACTACAACAACTATTTATTTTTGGTGTTTGCATCAAATTGCATGTTTAAAGTTTATTATGTAGTTCATAAACAAAAGTTTGTCCTTCTCAATTTAAGTTTTCAGTTATACAACCAAGTTCCTTCTTCATACCATGTAAATTAATCTATACAGAGCAAGTGATCTTCTTTTGCACTGCATGTATGCTTCTGTTCTTCATCCGTAATCCAGTGGTGTGGTGAACCTACCCACTACAACACAATGTCATATTCTGCAATGTCTTAACTATGAACAATGTCATATCATTCTACTATTATTTAAACCGTCTCTTTATTTGCCAATCTGAAATGGGATAAATTGACAGCACACTAACCATTGATACTTATGAGTTCTTGATCTATAATCCAGTGGTGTCGTGAAGCTGCCAACTCCTTCACAATGTCATTTCCTGCCATGTCTTGACCTGAACAATACCATATTGTGTTAATGCAATTTTAAACTGTGTCACTTTATTCATCAGTAAGAAATGTGATGAATTGTCAGCACTGATATTTTTATGTGCAAAACCTGTCATCTGTCTGCTTGTTTATCTTTCAGAGTGAGGAAGATATAAGTGTTGAACAAGCGCAGTCTCATCATCTTGCTCAGGTGGTTGCGCTGCAGCTCGCCAGCAGGGCTAACCTTTCTTGAACTCTATTGAAGTGTTGTCGGTTTTGTATATTATTTTTTCGGCGTGTTTATTTGCACTGGTGGCGATCTTTGATGCCCAGTGTATGTAATCTGCTGTCTGCTTGTGCTTTATTATCATAGTGGCGAACTTTGATGCCCAGTGGATGTAATATGCCGTAATTTCTTTATTGTATAGTCCAGGTTTTTTCTTATTCACGATGCTGCAGTTATTTTACTGTATATATATCCTGTCTTTGCAGTAAGCCGGCCAAACCGTAAAATTACGGTACATAATCGGGCCATCATCCAATCACGATGTATGATCCGCATCATGGGCCTCGTCAAACTGGCCCACTAGTAGATTCAGGCCCTTAATAGGCCGAGTAACCCCCGGCCCTCTTTTCGCAAGAAAACTCAATGGGCTTTTATGAGGCTGAGAAGTAGGTTGGGCCTGAAACGTGCCAAACAGCTCACGGGCCGGCAGTAGCCCAAAATGGACCCCGGCCCATGATTGTGTGAATCAAATCACGGGCTTTTAACCGTCCAAAATTGTCTCGGTCCTTGTTTGGCCCAATCAGATATCGGCTGCGAGCAGGCCGGATGCAAACCGGGCCGTAGCTAGGCCCAACTATATGACGGGCTTTTAACAGGCCGAAATTAATATAGGGCCGAAATGTTAAACAGGCCTTTAACAGGCCGAAACTAATATCAGGCCGAATTACTAAATGGGCCTTTAGCAAGTGGGCCCAAAAGCATAGCGTCCAGTTAACGGGCCCAATCTGATATGGGCCATAATTGAGGCCAAAGCCTCTTAAAGTGCCGGACCTGATCTGGGCCGTGATTTGGCCCAGAACGTGGGAGGCTTTTAACGGGCCGGATCTCATATGGGCCATTATTAGGCCCGGAACGTGGCAGGCCATTAATGGACCGGATCAAATATGGGCCGGCATTTGGCCCAAAACATGGCAGCCAGTTAATGGGCCGGCCTACTAGGGTCCTCAAAGTCTTGTGGGCCTACAGCTAGGCCGGCCCATTAGTGTCGGAAAAATCTCGTGGGCCTTTAGCTGGGCCGGCCCATTATGATCCGCAAGAATTTTGTGGGCCTTTACCTGGGCCGGCCCATTATGGCACACAAAAATCTTGTGGGCCTTTACCTGGGCCGGCCCATTATGGCCCGCGAAATCTTGTGGGCCTTTAGCTGGGCCAGCCCATTATGGTCCGCAAAATCTCGTGGGCCTTTAGCTGGGCCGGCCCATTATGGTCCGCAAAATCTTGTGGGCCTTTAGTTGGGCCGGCCCATTTAAACTTGATGGGCCGTGCCACGTGTCGACGTATCATAGGCGACTTCTGTCCAATGAGTGGATGACATTTGTCCCAACGATGAGCCGACATGTGTTTCCTCCAGCCAACGATGATTTTACATGTGGAAAATCCCCATTGGTCGCGGCTGTTAACGGGTTATCGGATCCAAAACCCGACCCGATAGCTTAACGGCGTTCCGTTACGGTGGATGCCATGTGTCGGTCACCCTTGACGAAAGCACTTCTGTGACGCGCGATTTATCGTCATGGAAGTGGAAACTTCCGTGATGATAATTTTGGTAATGTCATGGAACACTTCTACGACAGCACAGGTATGACTATCTTGATTCTGTCATAAATTTGTCATGGATGTACATGCATGACAAAAAACGCGACCTACTGTGACAAACACGTATCATCACGGAAGTGTATTTTTTTTGTAGTGCAAGGTCAGGGAACCCGCAAGTTGATCACCAAAACATACATCAAGTGAATCAATAGAATACCCCATTGTCACCACGGGTATCCCACGCAAGACATACATCAAGTGTTCTCAAATCCTTAAAGACTCAATCCGATAAGATAACTTCAAAGGGAAAACTCAATCCATTACAAGAAGATAGAGGGGAAGAAGCATCATAAGATCCAACTATAATAGCAAAGCTCGTGATACATCAAGATCGTGCCATATCAAGAACACGAGAGAGAGAGAGAGAGAGATCAAACGCATAGCTACTGGTACATACCCTCAGCCCCGAGGGTGAACTACTCCCTCCTTGTCATGGAGAGCGCCAGGATGATGAAGATGGCCACCGGTGATGGTTCCCCCCCTCCGGCAGGGTGCCGGAACAGGGTCCCGATTGGTTTTTGGTGGCTACAGAGGCTTGCACCGACGGAACTCCCGATCTAGGTTTCTTTCTGGGGGTTTCTGTATTTATAGGAATTTTTGGCGTCGGTTTCATGTCAAGGGGGTCTCCGAGTCATCCACGAGATAGGGGGGTGCGCCCAAGGGGGTAGGGCGCGCCCTCCACCCTCGTGGATGGCTCGGGACTGTTTTGGCCCAACTCTTTTACTCCGGAGGCTTCTTTTGGTCCATAAAAAATCATCAAAAATTGGCACATCAATTGGACTCCGTTTGGTATTCCATTTGTGTAAAACTCAAAAACAAGGAAAAAACAGAAACTGGCACTGGGCTCTAGGTTAATATGTTAGTCCCAAAAATCATATAAAATAGCATATAAATGCATATAAAACATCCAAGATGGATAATATAATAGCATGGAACAATAAAAAAATTATAGATATGTTGGAGACGTATCATATATTAACTCTTCTTTCTTCTTTTATAGCCCTCCGGATCGAGCCAAACTTCGGTAACGATACGAGGCCCAAAGAAAAGGTTGCACCAGGATGAAAGGTTCACGATCACAGCACTCGCGAACGATGGCCAACTGATTGAACCCAAGCGGACTAAGGAAGCATTTTCTGCTCAGAGCGGAGCTATTGTTAGGGACAGCATCCCGATCAGCATCCAGCTATGGAATAAGCCTAAGAACAAAGATCCTGAAGTTTCTTATGTCACCAATAGACAGAAAGATGATCTTTGGACCTCGCTGAAGGCAAATTTCACCCTACCGCCGGAGGAAGATCCGAATAAGCCAATTATAGAGCCACTGGTCAAGGTGTGTGCTCTTAAGAAGATGACAAATCTATTCAGGAGGTGGATGAATGAGTTAAAATCAATGTTTGTCGACAAATGGAAGACTCCAGAATTCATCGGCCAATTTGAGAAGATAAGAGATCACTGGCCCACATTTGTGGCCTACAAGACATCCGACAAGAGTAAGAAAATGTCAGAGAAAAACAAGATAAAGCTGCAAAGAAGTTGTATCACCATCGCACGGGGTCAGGCGGCTACCTCAAAGCCCGGCCGTTGTGGGACAAAGCTGAGAATGACCTAATTGCTAAAGGGGTCGAACCAGAGACATTGAACTAGCCAGACCGTTCAAGGACTTGGTTCTTCGGGGTTGGGAAACTTTCGATCCTGAAATAGGGAAGTGCCGTTGGACGGACAAGCAACTTGCAATACCCGTCAAGAAGCTTCAGAAGTATATCACCGTAGTGCAGGAAGGGACGTTCATTCCCGACAGAGAGAAGGACGAGCTGACTGAGGCCCTCGGGAATCCTGAGCACCCTGGACGAACACGAGGCACGACAAGCTCCGTTCCGTGGAAGGTTGGGTTTCCCGGCGCAGGCGGTTACAGAACCCGGGAGAGGAACAGGAAACAGGAGTTGAGCGAAATGCAGAAGCTCAATGCAGGATTACTAAAGCTAGAGGAACTTGAGAGCGAGCTGCCGACCAACCATCTCAGCGGCACTAATCTACCCCACCATCTTAGCGGAGAAGTGATAACCCACAAGTATAGGGGATCACAACAGTTTTCGAGGGTAGATTATTCAACCCAAATTTATTGATTCGACACAAGGGGAGCCAAAGAATATTCTCAAGTATTAGCAGTTGAGTTGTCAATTCAACCACACCTGGATAACTTAATATCTGCAGCAAAGTATTTAGTAGCAAAGTAGTATGGAAGTAACGGTAATGGTGGCAAGAGTAACAGTAGCAGTTTGGTAGTAATTGTAACAGTGGCAACGGTGAAGTAACTAAGCAAAGATCAATATGTGAAAAGCTCGTAGGCAATGGATCGGTGATGGATAATTATGTCGGATGCGATTCCTCATGCAATAGTTATAACATAGGGTGACACAGAACTAGCTCCAGTTCATCAATGTAACGTAGGCATGTATTCCAAATATAGTCATACGTGATTATGGAAAAGAACTTGCATGACATCTTTTGTCCTACCCTCCCGTGGCAGCGGGGTCCTATTCGAAACTAAGGGATATTAAGGTCTCCTTTTAATAGAGTACTGGACCAAAGCATTAACACTTAGTGAATACATGAACTCCTCAAACTACGGTCATCACCGGGAGTGGTCCCGATTATTGTCACTTCGGGGTTACCGGATCATAACACATAATAGGTGACTATTGACTTGCAAGATAGGATCAAGAACTCACATATATTCATGAAAACATAATAGGTTCAAATATGAAATCATGGCACTCGGGCCCTAGTGACAAGCATTAAACATAGCAAAGTCATAGCAACATCAACCTCACAACATAATGGATACTAGGGATCAAACCCTAACAAAACTAACTCGTTTACATGATAAATCTCATCCAACCCATCACCGTCCAGCAAGCCTACGATGGAATTACTCACGCACGACGGTGAGCATCATGAAATTGGCGATGGAGGATGGTTGATGATGATGACAACGACGGATTCCCCTCTTCGGAGCCCCGAACGGACTCCAGATCAGCCCTCCCAAGAGAGATTAGGGTTTGGCGGCGGCTCCGTATCGTAAAACGCGATGAATCCTTCTCTCTGATTTTTTTCTCCCCGAACGTGAATATATAGAGTTGGAGTTGAGGTCGGTGGAGCATCAGGGGGCCCACGAGGCATGGGGCGCGCCCCCCACCCTCGTGGACAGGGTGTGGGCCCCCTGGTCTTGATTCTTTCACCAGTATTTTTTATAAATTCGAAAAATATTCTCCGTGAAGTTTCAGGTCATCCCAAGAATTTTTATTTCTGCACAAAAATAACACCATGGCAATTCTGCTGAAAACATCGTTAGTCTGGGTTAGTTAAATTCAAACCATGCAAGTTAGAGTCCAAAACAAGGGCAAAAGTGTTTGTAAAAGTAGATACGATGGAGACGTATCAACTCCCCCAAGCTTAAACCTTTGCTTGTCCTCAAGCAATTCAGTTGACAAACTGAAAGTGATAAAGAAAACTTTTACAAACTCTATTTGCTCTTGTTGTTGTAAATATGTAAAGCCAACATTCAAGTTTTCAGCAAAGATTATGAACCAACCATATTCACAATAACACTTGGGTCTCATGTTCACTCATAGCAATGACATAATCAACTAGCGAGCAATAATAATAAATCTCGGATGACAACACTTCCTCAAAACAATCATAATATGATATAACTAGATGTTATCTCGCTAGCCCTTTCTGAGACCGCAAAACAGAAATGCAGAGCACCTCTGAAGATCAAGGACTGACTAAACATTATAATTCATGGTAAAAGAGATCCAGTCATACTCAATATAAACTAATAGTAATGGATGCAAATGACAGCGGTGCTCTTCAACTAGTGCTCTTTAATAAGAGGATGATGACTCAACATAAAAGTAAATAGATAGGCCCTTCGCAGAGGGAAGCAGGGATTTGTAGAGGTGCCAGAGCTTGATTTTGAAATAGAGATAAATAATATTTCGAGTGGCATACTTTCATTGTCAACATAAAAACCGAGAGATCTCAATATCTTCCATGCTACACACATTATAGGCGGTTCCCAAGCGGAATGGTAAAGTTTATACTCCCCCACCACCAACAAGCATCAATCCATGGCTTGCCCGAAACAACTGGTGCCTCCAACTAACAACAATCCTGGGGGAGTTTTGTTTGCAATTATTTCGATTTGGTTTGAGCATGGGACTGGGCATCCCGGTGACCAGCCATTTTCTCGTGAATGAGGAGCGGAGTCCACTCCTCTTGAGAATAACCCGCCTAGCATGGAAGATACAGACAGCCCTAGTTGATACATGAGCTATTCGAGCATACAAAACAGAATTTCATTTGAAGGTTTAGAGTTTAGCACATACAAATTTACTTGTAACGGCAGGTAGATACCGCATATAGGAAGGTATGGTGGACTCATATGGAATAACTTTGGGGTTTATGGAAGTGGATGCACAAGTAGTATTCCTGCTTAGTACAAGTGAAGGCAAGAAAAAGACTGGGAAGCAACCAACTAGAGAGTGATGTCTACTACACAACCTTCTTCTTGTAGATGTTGTTGGGCCTCCAAGTGCAGAGGTTTGTAGGACAGTAGCAAATTTCCCTCAAGTGGATGACCTAAGGTTTATCAATCCGTGGGAGCCGTAGGATGAAGATGGTCTCTCTCAAACAACCCTGCAACCAAATAGCAAAGAGTCTCTTGTGTCCCCAACACACCCAATACAATGGTAAATTGTATAGGTGCACTAGTTCGGCGAAGAGATGGTGATACAAGTGCAATATGGATGATAGATATAGGTTTTTGTAATCTGAAAATATAAAAACAGCAAGGTAACTAATGATAAAAGTGAGCGTAAACGGTATTCCAATGCTTCGAAACAAGGCCTAGGGTTCATACTTTCACTAGTGCAAGTTCTCTCAACAATAATAACATAATTGGATCATATAACTATCCCTCAACATGCAACAAAGAGTCACTCCAAAGTCACTAATAGCGGAGAACAAACGAAGAGATTATTGTAGGGTACGAAACCACCTCAGAGTTATCCTTTCTGATCGATCTATTCAAGAGTCCGTAGTAAAATAACACGAAGCTATTCTTTCCATTGGATCAATCATAGATTTCGTACTAGAATAACACCTTAAGATACAAATCAACCAAAACCCTAATGTCACCTAGATACTCCATTGTCACCTCAAGTATCCGTGGGTATGATTATACAATATGCATCACACAATCTTGGATTCATCTGTTCAACCAACACAAAAGTACTTCAAAGAGTGCCCCAAAGTTTCTACCGGAGAGTCAAGACGAAAACGTGTGCCAACCCCTATGCATAAGTTCATTGAACCCGCAAGTTGATCACCAAAACATACATCAAGTAGATCACATGAATATCCCATTGTCACCACAGATAAGCACGGCAAGACATACATCAAGTGTTCTCACATCCTTAAAGACTCAATCCGATAAGATAACTTCAAAGGGAAAACTCAATCCATTACAAGAGAGTAGAGGGGGAGAAACATCATAAGATCCAACTATAATAGCAAAGCTCGCGATACATCAAGATCGTGCCAAATCAAGAACACGAGAGAGAGAGAGAGAGAGATCAAACACATAGCTACTCGTACATACCGTCAGCCCCGAGGGTGAACTACTCCCTCCTCGTCATGGAGAACGCCGGGATGATGAAGATGGCCACCGGTGAGGGTTCCCCCCTGCGGCAGGGTGCCGGAACAGGGTCCCGATTGGTTTTTGGTGGCTATAGAGGCTTGCGGCAGCGGAACTCCCGATCTATTCTATCCCCCGATGTTTTTAGGGTATATGGATATATATAGGCGAAAGAAGTCGGTCAGGGGAGCCACGAGGGGCCCACGAGGGTGGGGGCACGCCCAGGGGGGCAGGCATGCCTCCCTGCCTCGTGGCCACCTCGAAGCTTCCCTGACGTCTACTTCAAGTCTCCTGGATTGCTTCCGTTCGAAAAATAACTCTCCCGAAGGTTTCATTCCATTTGGACTCCGTTTGATATTCCTTTTTTTCGAAACACTGAAATAGGCAAGAAAACAACAATTTGGGTTGGGCCTCCGGTTAATAGTTTAGTCCCAAAAATAATATAAAAGTGTATAATAAAGCCCATAAACATCAAAAATAGATAATATAATAGCATGGAACAATCAAAAATTATAGATACGTTGGAGACGTATCAGCATCCCCAAGTTTAATTCCTGCTCATCCTCGAGTAGGTAAATGATAAAAACAGAATTTTTGATGTGGAATGCTACCTAACATATTTATCCATGTAATTCTCTTTATTGTGGCAAGAATATTCAGATCCATAAGATTCAAGACAAAAGTTTAATATTGACATGAAAATAATAATACTTCAAGCATACTAACAAAGCAATCATGTCTTCTCAAAATAACATGGCCAAAGAAAGTTACCCTACAAAATCATATAGTCTGGCTATGCTCTATCTTCATCACATAAAGTATTTAATCATGCACAACCCCGATGACAAGCCAAGCAATTGTTTCATACTTTTGATGTTCTCAAACTTTTTCAATCTTCACACAATACATGAGCGTGAGCGATGGACATAGCACTATAGGTGGAATAGAATGGTGGTTGTGGAGAAGACAAAAAGGAGAAGATAGTCTCACATCAACTAGGCGTATCAACGGGCTATGGAGATGCCCATCAATAGATATCAATGTGAGTGAGTAGGGATTGCCATGCAACGGATGCACTAGAACTATAAATGTATGAAAGCTCAAAAAGAAACTAAGTGGGTGTGCATCCAACTCGCTTGCTCACGAAGACCTAGGGAATTTTGAGGAAGCCCATCATTGGAATATACAAGCCAAGTTCTATAATGAAAAATTCCCACTAGTATATGAAAGTGACAACATAGGAGACTCTCTATCATGAAGATCATGGTGCTACTTTGAAGCACAAGTGTGGTAAAAGGATAGTAACATTGTCCCTTCTCTCTTTTTCTCTCATTTTTATTTGGGCCTTTTCTCTCTCTTTTTTTGGCCTCTTTTTTCTCTTTTTTTAATTTTTCGTCCGGAGTCTCATCCCGACTTGTGGGGGAATCATAGTCTCCATCATCCTTTCCTCACTGGGACAATGCTCTAATAATGATGACATCACACTTTTATTTACTTACAACTCAAGAATTACAACTTGATACTTAGAACAAAATATGACTCTATATGAATGCCTTCGGCGGTGTACCGGGATGTGCAATGAATCATGAGTGACATGTATGAAAGAATTATGAACGGTGGCTTTGCCACAAATACGATGTCAACTACATGATCATGCAAAGCAATATGACAATGATGGTGCGTGTCATAATAAACAGAACGGTGGGAAGTTGCATGGAAATATATCTCGGAATGGCTATGGAAATGCCATAACAGGTAGGTATGGTGGCTGTTTTGAGGAGGGTATATGGTGGGTGTATGATACCGGCGAAAGGTGCGCGGTATTAGAGAGGCTAGCAATGGTGGAAAGGTGAGAGTGCGTATAATCCATGGACTCAACATTAGTCAAAAAGAACTCACATACTTATTGCAAAAATCTATTAGTTACCGAAACGAAGTACTACACGCATGCTCCTAGGGGGATAGATTGGTTGGAAAAGACCATCACTCGTCCCCGACCGCCACTCATAAGGAAGACAATCAATAAATAAATCATCCTCCGACTTCATCACATAACGGTTCACCATACGTGCATGCTACGGGAATCACAAACTTTAACACAAGTATCTCTCAAATTCACAACTACTCAACTAGCATGACTCTAATATCACCATCTTCATATCTCAAAACAATCATAAGGAATCAAACTTCACATAGTATTCAGTGCACTTTATATGAAAGTTTTTCTTATATCCCTCTTGGATGCCCATCATATTAGGACTAAATTCATAACCAAAGCAAATTACCATGCTGTTCTAAAGACTCTAAAAATAATATAAGTGAAGCATGAGAGTTCACATATTTCTTCAAAATAAAGCCACCGCCGTGCTCTAAAAGGATATAAGTGAAGCAGTAGAGCAAACGACAAACTACTCCGAAAGATATAAGTGAAGATCAATGAGTAGTTTAATAATTATGCAACTATGTGAAGACTCTCTAACATTTAAGAATTTCAGATCTTGGTATTTTATTCAAACAGCAAGCAAAACAAAATAAAATAAAATGACGCTCCAAGAAAAACACATATCATGTGGTGAATAAAAATATAGCTCCAAGTAAAGTTACCGATGAAGGAAGACGAAAGAGGGGATGCCATCCGGGGCATCCCCAAGATTAGACGCTTGGTTATCCTTGAATATTACCTTGGGGTGCCTTGGGCATCCCCAAGCTTAGGCTCTTGCCACTCCTTATTCCATAGTCCATCGAATATTTACCCAAAACTTGAAAACTTCCCAACACAAAACTCAACAGAAAACTCGTGAGCTCCGTTAGCGAAAGAAAACAAACCACCACTTAAAGATACTATAATGAACTCATTCTTTATTTGTATTGGTGTTAAATCTACTGTATTCCAACTTCTCTATGGTTTATAAACTATTTTACTAACCATAGACTCATCAAAATAAGCAAACAACACACGAAAAACAGAATCTTTAGAAAACAGAACAGTCTGTAGTAATCTGTAACTAACGCAAACTTCTGAAACTCAGAAAATTCTACCAAAATAGGACGACCTAAATAATTTGTTTATTGATCTACTGCAATTGGAATCAGTACTTTATCACGTTCTGGTGATTTTAAACAATTGTTTTCCTGAACAGAAAGTTTCTGGAATTTTCAGCAAGATCAAATAACTATCATCCAAGAAGATCCTATAGGTCTTACTTGGCACAAACACTAATTAAAACATAAAACCACATCCAAACAGAGGCTAGATGATTTATTTATTACTAAACAGAACCAAAAAGCAAGAAACAAAAATAAAATTGGGTTGCCTCCCAACAAGCGCTAACGTTTAACGGCCCTAGCTAGGCATGATGATTTCAATGATGCTCACATAAAAGATAAGAATTGAAACATAACGAGGGCATCATGAAGAATATGACTAGCACATTTAAGTCTAACCCACTTCCTATGAATAGGGATTTTGTGAGCAAACAACTTATGGGATCAATAATCAACTAGCATAGGAAGGCAAAACAAGCATAACTTCAAAACTTTAAGCACATAGAGGGGAAACTTGATATTATTGCAATTCCTACAAGCATATATTCCTCCCTCATAATAATTTTCAGTAGAATAATGAATGAATTCAACAATATAACCAGCACCTAAAACATTCTTTTCATGATCTACAAGCATAGAATTTTTATTACTCTCCACATAAGCAAAATTCTTCTCATTCGGAATAGTGGGAGTATCATAAGAGACTCGAATACTAGAAATTGTTTCCACATTAAATGAGTAATGTTCAGAAAAAGCTTGGGACAAACATTAATTGCAGCAAATATATTCTCAAACATGTCATTCTCATCAAACATAGCATCCCCAAGCTTCGGCCTTTTCATATCATAAGCATAATCACTCTCATCATTAATAGTATGGATAGCACCAACAGTATAGCAATTATCATCATCACAATGAGTAATAGGAGCAACATCATTTGAGAGGGATACCTTTCTACCTTTGCTTCTCCGTCTTTTCTTTTTCTTTTTCACCTCATGTGTGGGTTTAACCCTCTCTTTTGAGCTCCTTATTAATGAGATTGGTTGAATAGAAAGCTCCTCCTCGTTCCCTGATTCATCATAAGAAATAATAGGAGGATGTTGGGAAGTCTCTTACCTTTCATTAGTATTCTCTTCAACTTCTATTTGTTTTCTTGTCTTTGTGTAATTGGCAATATAAGGATTTTCAATGCAATTCACCGCACAATACATATAAATTTTCTCTAGATCAAAATCAAGAAGTTTATAACGGGCAAATTCTGGAAGATGCTTAGTTATACGTTTCATTTCTTCGTAACCCATAAGCAAACTAAGTTCATTATAATGTGCAAGGGAAATCAAGTCATCAAAATTTTTGGACACGGTTAGATCATGAAACAATTTGCATCGGATAGTTAAATGACCCCGTTTATTGCAAAGTTCACAAGTACGGCTAAGAAAATTTAAATTTTCAGCACAAACATCTAGCCTTTCTTGCAACAATTTAGTTTCTAAATGCTTATGCCTCTTGCAATATCTATCTTCCCTATTTTGTGTGTACTTGCAAACCCAATGCACTCCACAAAAATTGACATGTTTATAGGAGACATTTTTATCATAACTAATGCAATCATCATTAGTACTATGGATATTCAAAGAGTTCATACTAACAACATTGCAATCATGCTCATCATTTAGAGATTTAGTGCCAAACATTGTATAGACTTCTTCTTCTAGCACTTGAGCACAATTTTCCTTTTCATCATACTTACGAAAGATATTAAAAAGATGAAGTGTATGAGACAAACTCAATTCCATTTTTTTGTAGTTTTCTTTTATAGACTAAACTAGTGATAAAACAAGAAACTAAAAGATTCGATTGCAAGATCTAAAGATATACCTTCAAGCACTCACCTCCCCGGCAACGGCGCCAGAAAAGAGCTTGATGTCTACTACACAACCTTCTTCTTGTAGACGTTGTTGGGCCTCCAAGTGCAGAGGTTTGTAGGACAGTAGCAAATTTCCCTCAAGTGGATGACCTAAGGTTTATCAATCCGTAGGAGGCGTAGGATGAAGATGGTGTCTCTCAAACAACCCTGCAACCAAATAGCAAAGAGTCTCTTGTGTCCCCAACACACCCAATACAATGGTAAATTGTATAGGTGCACTAGTTCGGCGAAGAGATGGTGATACAAGTGCAATATGGATGATAGATATAGGTTTTTGTAATCTGAAAATATAAAAACAGCAAGGTAACTAATGATAAAAGTGAGCGTAAACGGTATTGCAATGCTTCGAAACAAGGCCTAGGGTTCATACTTTCACTAGTGCAAGTTCTCTCAACAATAATAACATAATTGGATCATATAACTATCCCTAAACATGAAACAAAGAGTCACTCCAAAGTCACTAATAGCGGAGAACAAACGAAGAGATTATTGTAGGGTACGAAACCACCTCAAAGTTATCCTTTCTGATCGATCTATTCAAGAGTCCGTAGTAAAATAACACGAAGCTATTCTTTCCGTTCGATCTATCATACAGTTCGTACTAGAATAACACCTTAAGATACAAATCAACCAAAACCCTAATGTCACCTAGATACTCCATTGTCACCTCAAGTATCCGTGGGTATGATTATACAATATGCATCACACAATCTTGGATTCATCTGTTCAACCAACACAAAAGTACTTCAAAGAGTGCCCCAAAGTTTCTACCGGAGAGTCAAGACGAAAACGTGTGCCAACCCCTATGCATAAGTTCATTGAACCCGCAAGTTGATCACCAAAACATACATCAAGTAGATCACATGAATATCCCATTGTCACCACAGATAAGCACTGCAAGACATACATCAAGTGTTCTCAAATCCTTAAAGACTCAATCCGATAAGATAACTTCAAAGGGAAAACTCAATCCATTACAAGAGAGCAGAGGGGGAGAAACATCATAAGATCCAACTATAATAGCAAAGCTCGCGATACATCAAGATCGTGCCAAATCAAGAACACGAGAGAGAGAGAGAGAGATCAAACACATAGCTACTGGTACATACCCTCAGCCCCGAGGGTGAACTACTCCCTCCTCGTCATGGAGAACGTCGGGATGATGAAGATGGCCACCGATGAGGGTTCCCCCCTCCGGCAGGGTGCCGGAACAGGGTCCTGATTGGTTTTTGGTGGCTATAGAGGCTTGCGGCGGTGGAACTCCAGATCTATTCTGTCCCCCGATGTTTTTAGGGTATATAGATATATATAAGCGAAAGAAGTCGGTCAGGGGAGCCACGAGGGGCCCACGAGGGTGGGGGCGCCCAGGGGGGCAGGCGCGCCTCCCTGCCTCGTGGCCACCTCGAAGCTTCCCTGACGTCTACTCCAAGTCTCCTGGATTGCTTCTGTTCCAAAAATAACTCTCCCAAAGGTTTCATTCCGTTTGGACTCCGTTTGATATTCCTTTTCTTCGAAACACTGAAATAGGCAAGAAAACAGCAATTTGGGCTGGGCCTCCGGCTAATAGGTTAGTCCCAAAAATAATATAAAAGTGTATAATAAAGCCCATAAACATCCAAAACAGATAATATAATATCATGGAACAATAAAAAATTATAGATACGTTGGAGACGTATCAGAGAGCGACAACAGTCATAACATGCATTAAAATTAATCAACACTGAGTGCAAGCATGAGTAGGATATAATTGACCATGAACATAAATATCGTGGAGGCTATGTTGATTTTGTTTCAACTACATGTGTGAACATGTGCCAAGTCAAGCCACTCGAATCTTTCAAAGGAGGATACCACCCTATCATACCACATCCCAACCATTTTAATAGCATGTTGGCACGCAAGGTAAACCATTATAAACTCCTAGCTAATTAAGCATGGCATAAGCAACTATAATCTCTAATTGTCATTGTAAACATGTTTCATTCATAACAGGCTGAATGAGGAATGATGAACTAATCATATTTACAAAAACAAGAGAGGTCGAGTTCATACCAGCTTCTCTCATCTCAATCAGTCCATCATATATCGTCATTATTGCCTTTCACTCGCACGACCGAACGGTGTGGATAATAATAATAGTGCACGTGCATTGGACTAAGCTGGAATCTGCAAGCATTTAATTCAAGGGAGAAGACAAGGTAACATGGGCTCTTTGTTAAATCAACAATAATGCATATGAGAGCCACTTCAACATTTTCATTATGGTCTTCTCCTCTCGACCCCCAAAGAAAAGAAAGGAAATAAAACTATTTACACGGGAAAGCTCCCAACAAGCAAAAGAAGAACAAGAAATCTTTCTGGGTTTTCTTTTGATTACTACTACTACAGGCATGGAAAGTAAACTAGCTAAAAGCTACAACTAATTAAATTTTTTTGTTTTCTTAAGGTTTTTCAAACACACAAGAAGAAAGCGAGAAAAGAAAATAAACTAGCATGGATAGTACAATGAAAAAGTATGAGCACCGACAACTAGCATGAGTGTGTGAACATGAATGTAATGTCGGTGAGAAATACGTAATCCCCCAAGCTTAGGCTTTTAGGCTAAGTTGGTCTATGCCCATGGATGGCCTGGCGGATATCTGAAATTGTAACTGGGGTCGTACTTAGATGCAGCAGCTACTGCCTCAAGAGTTGTAGCTTGGAGGAGAGCTGCCTCTGTCCTCCTCTCGTACTCGTTCGCCTCCTCCCTGGTTATAACATATCTCCCTTTTGCCTGAAAGTCAAAGAAAGTAGGAGCAGGGAGAGTAATATGGACAGCGCGACGTCTGTCAAAGATTAGTTGGTACTGGAGAGATTGTTCATTCCTCTCAACAAACTGATGACGAACCATAGCACTACAATATAGATAAGCAGGAGGCAACTCCATATCATTTTCCCGAATGGGTACCTCAAGAAAATTAGCTAAACGGGTTGCATAAATTCCACCAAACAAATCTCTGCTAATACTGTTATGATGCAACCTTCATGCAACAATAGCTCCCAAGTTATATTGTTTATCTCCTAATACAGCACTCTTGACAACAGTAAGATCGGGAACGCACATGTGACATGCCTCGTCCTTACCGTTAATGCATCTACCTATAAAGAGAGCAAAATAATGTATGGAAGGAAAATGAATGCTCCCTATGGTAGCTTGCGTGATTTCCCTAGATTCCCCCACAGTTGTACTAGCAAGAAAGTCTTTATATTCAGATTTGTGAGGTTCACTAGCACTACCCCACTGCGGGAGTTTACAAGCAGTATTAAAATCCTCTAAATCCATGGTATAAGATTTATCATAAAGATCAAACAGGACCATGTGAGAATTGCGTGATGATGTAAATTTAAACCTTCTCACAAAGGAGTCAGTTAGGTAGTAATGTTGGGGGCACTTATCAGACACGAAGCCCTCGAGTTCAGCATTACGCATATACGCGTCAAATTCCTCCTTAATGTCTGCTCGGGCCATAAAATCTTTTGACGGCCATTCACAAGGCCGTACTTGAGCTTCCCTTGGTAGTTCATTGTCCGGCTCACATATCGCGGGCCTTGGACCTTGCTTCCTTGAGGAACCACCTTGGTACATTTTCCTAAACATATTTCTTCCTCTGAAAAATTTCTGAAATTTTTAGTAACTCAAAATAAAAGTGAACCAAACTCAACAAGATTGATAGCAACTACTCCCACAAGTGCCTAGAGACTCTATCATGCATTAGAACTACTTGGGACCAAATAAATTTGACATGCAAGCTCAAGAACAGGGTCACCTAAGCAGCAAAAATTTGCAATAAATAAAGCACTAGAACAAAAACTAATTGGACCATTGGAGGAGTCACATACCGAAGAACAATCCCCCAAAGCAGTTTTGTGAGTGGAGCTTTGAGCAAGGAGATCGAAAATCACAGAAAAATGAGCTAGAACACGAGTTTGAGCTGTCTAGTAATTTTTTCTAGAGGAAGACGAAGTGTGTGGGTGCAGGAATAAGTGGAGGGGGGCCACGTGGGCCCATGAGGCAGGGGGCGCGCCCAGGGGGTGGGCGCGCCCTGGACCCTCGTGGCCAGGTGGTGGCTCCCTCTGGTGTGTTCTCAGTGCCAGATGTTCTTAAATATTCTACAAAAAATCATATTTCAATTTCAAGGCATTTGGAGTACTTGTATTTTCGGGGTATTTTTTATTGCACGGATAATTCAGAAAACAGACAGAAAGTACTATTTTTTGCTTTATTTAATCTTAATAACAGAAAGTAAAAGGAGGGTACAAAGAGTTATGCTTTCTAACTTCATGCATCTCATGCTCATCAAAAGGAATCCACTAACAAGGTTGATCAAATCTTGTTAACAAACTCATTCCGAATCGCATGGAACCGGAAAATTTTCGAATAGCACTAGGTTACCTCAACGGGGATATGCACGTCCCCAACAATAAGAATATCATATTTCTTCTTGACAGTAGGAAGAGGAAATTCAGAACCTCCAATAGTAATCTTTGGAATTTTTCCAATAGAATTGATACTGTGGACTTGAGGTTGTTTCCTCAGAAAGTGTACTGTATGCTCATTACCATTAACATGGAAAGTGACATTGCCTTTGTTGCAATCAATAACAGCCCCTGCAGTATTCAAAAAGGGTCTACCAAGGATAATCGACATACTATCGTCCTCGGGAATATCAAGAATAACAAAGTTTGTTAAAATAGTAACGTTTGCAACCACAACAGGCACATCCTCACAAATACCGACAGGTATAGCAGTTGATTTATCGGCCATTTGCAAAGATATTTCAGTAGGTGTCAACTTATTCAAATCAAGTCTACGATATAAAGAGAGAGGCATAACACTAACACCGGCTCCAAGATCACATAAAGCAGTTTTAACATAGTTTGTTTTAATGGAGCATGGTATAGTTGGTACTCCTGGATCTCCAAGTTTCTTTGGTATTCCTCCTTTAAAAGTATAATTAGCAAGCATGGTGGAAATTTCAGCTTCCGGTATCTTTCTTTTATTTGTAACAATATCTTTCATGTACTTAGCATAAGGATTCATTTTAAGCATATCAGTCAAACACATACACAAAAAGATAGGTCTAATCATTTCAGCAAAGCGCTCAAAATCCTCATCATCCTTTTTCTTGGATGGTTTAGGAGGAAAAAGGCATGGGTTTCTGAACCCATGGTTCTCTTTCTTTACCGTGCTTCCTAGCAACAAAGTCTCTCTTATCATAACGTTGATTCTTTGATTGTGGGTTATCAAGATCAACAACAGGTTCAATCTCTACATCATTGTCATTGCTAGGTTGAGCATCAACATGAACATCATCATTAATATTATCACTAGGTTCATGTTCATCACCAGATTGTGTTTCAGCATCAGAAATAGAAATATCCTTGGGATTCTCAGGTATGTCACCAACAGGTTCACTAGAAGCATGCAAAGTCCTATCATTTTTCTTTTTCTTCTTAGAAGGACTAGGTATATCAACATTAGTTCTTTGAGAATCTTGCTCAATTCTCTTAGGGTGGCCCTCTCGATACAAAGGTTCCTTAGTCATTTTACCCCCTCTAGTCATAACTCTAATAGCATTATCATTTTTCTTATTATTAAATTCATTGAGCAAATCATCTTGAGCTTTAAGCACTTGTTCTATTTGAGTGGTAACCATAGAAGCATGTTTACTAATAAGTTTAAGTTCACCTTTAACTCTAGACATATAATCACTCAAGTGTTCAATCATATAAGCATTATGTTTCAATTGTCTACCAACATAAGCATTGAAGTTTTCTTGTTTAACCATAAAGTCATCAAACTCATCCAAGCATTGGCTAGCAAACTTAGTAGATGGGATTTCAGCTTTATCATATCTATATAGAGAATTTACCTTTACTACCCGTGTCGGGTTATCAAGACCATGTATTTCTTCAATAGGTGGTAAATTCTTAACATCTTCAGCTTTAATACCCTTTTCTTTCATAGATTTCTTTGCCTCTTGCATATCTTCGGGACTGAGAAATAGAATACCCCTTTTCTTCAGAGTTGGCTTAGGAGTTGGTTCAGGAAGTGTCCAATTATTTTCATTACTCGGCATATTATTCAATAGCAATTCAGCTTGATCAACAGTTCTTTCCCTGAAAACACAACCAGCACAACTATCCAGGTGGTCTCTGGAAACATTAGTTAGTCCATTATAAAAGATATCAAGTATTTCATTTTTCTTGAGAGGATGATCAGGCAAAGCATTAAGTAATTGGAGAAGCCTCGCCCAAGCTTGTGGGAGACTCTCTTCTTCAATTTGCACAAAATTATTTATTTCCCTTAAAGCAGCTTGTTTCTTATGAGCGGGGAAATATTTAGCAGAGAAGTAATAAATCATATCCTAGGGACTACGCACACAACCAGGATCAAGAGAATTAAACCATGTTTTAGCATCACCCTTTAATGAGAATGGAAGTAGCTTAAGGATATAGTAGTAACGAATTTTTTCCTCGTGAGTGAATAGGGTGGCTATATCATTTAATTTAGTAAGATGTGCCACAATAGTTTCAGATTCATAGCCATGAAAAGGATCAGATTCAACCAAAGTAATTAACTCAGGATCGACAGAGAAATCATAATCCTTATCAGCAATACAGATAGGTGAAGTAGCAAAAGCAGGGTCATATTTCATTCTAGCATTCAAAGATTTTTCTTTCAGCTTAGCTAATAATTTCTTAAGATCAGATCTATCATTGCAAGCAAGAAAATCTCTAGCAGTTTCTTCATCCATAACATAACCCTCAGGCACAACAGGGAATTCATATCTAGGGGGAGAATCTTCATCATCACTTACATCAATATTATCAGTTTCAATAATTTCATTCTCTCTAGCCTAGCAAGTTGTTCATCAAGAAATTCACCTAATGGCACAGTATTATCAAGCATAGAAGTAGTTTCATCATAAGCATCATGCAAAGCAGAAGTGGCATCATCAATAACATGCGACATATCAGAATTAATAGCAGAAGCAGGTTTAGGTGTCACAAGTTTACTCAAAACAGAAGGAGAATCAAGTGCAGAGCTAGATGGCAGTTCCTTACCTCCCCTCGTAGTTGAGGGATAAATCTTGGTTTTCTCGTCTTTCAAGTTCCTCATAGTGACCAACAGATATAAATCCAAAGTGACTCAAAGAATAGAGCTATGCTCCCCGGCAACAGCGCCAGATAATAGTCTTGATAACCCACAAGTATAGGGGATCGCAATAGTTTTTGAGGGTAGAGTATTCAACCCAAATTTATTGATTCGACACAAGGGGAGCCAAATAATATTCTCAAGTATTAGCAGTTGAGTTGTCAATTCAACCACACCTGGATAACTTAATATCTGCAGCAAATTATTTAGTAGCAAAGTAGTATGGAAGTAACGGTAACGGTGGCAAAAGTAACAGTAGCAGCTTTGTAGTAATTGTAACGGTGGCAACGGTGAAGTAACTAAGCAAAGATCAATATGTGAAAAGCTCGTAGGCAATGGATCAGTGATGGATAATTATGTCAGATGCGATTCCTCATGTAATAGTTATAACATAGGGTGACACAGAACTAGCTCCAGTTCATCAATGTAATGTAGGCATGTATTCTGAATATAGTCATACGTGCTTATGGAAAAGAACTTGCATGACATCTTTTGTCCTACCCTCCCGTGGAAGCGGGGTCCTATTGGAAACTAAGGTATATTATGGCCTCCTTTTAATAGAGTACCGGACCAAAGCATTAACACTTAGTGAATACATGAACTCCTCAAACTACGGTCATCACCGGGAGTGTTCCCGATTATTGTCACTTCGGGGTTACCGGATCATAACACATAATAGGTGACTATTGACTTGCAAGATAGGATCAAGAACTCACATATATTCATGAAAACATAATAGGTTCAGGTCTGAAATCATGGCACTCGGGCCCTAGTGACAAGCATTAAGCATAGCAAAGTCATAGCAACATCAACCTCTGAACATAATGGATACTAGGGATCAAACCCTAACAAAACTAACTCGTTTACATGATAAAACTCATCCAACCCATCACCGTCCAGCAAGCCTACGATGGAATTACTCACGCACAGCAGTGAGCATCATGAAATTGGTGATGGAGGATGGTTGATGATGACGACGGCGACGGATTCCCCTCTCCGGAGCCCCGAACGGACTCCAGATCAGCCCTCCCGAGAGAGACTAGGACTTGGCGGCGGCTCCGTATTGTAAAACGCGATGAATCGTTCTCTCTGATTTTTTTCTCCAAACGTGAATATATAGAGTTGGAGTTGAGGTTAGTGGAGCATCAGGGGGCCCACGAGGTAGGGGGCGTGCCCAAGGGGGGTAGGCGCGCCCCACCCTCATGGACAGGGTGTGGGCCCCCTGGTCTTGATTCTTTCTCCAGTATTTTTTATAAATTCCAAAAATATTCTCCGTGAAGTTTCAGGTCATTCCAAGAACTTTTATTTCTGCACAAAAATAACACCATGGCAATTCTGCTGAAAACATCGTCAGTCAGGGTTAGTTCCATTCAAATCATGCAAGTTAGAGTCCAAAATAAGGGCAAAAGTGTTTGGAAAAGTAGATACGATGGAGACGTATCAAGAAGCAGCGTGCTTCCACGGAGCTCGTTCAGCCTGACTTCACGGCTCCTAGCTACCCCGTGGATACTATCACAGAGGCTCAACATGGCCAGCTTATGACGAAATGGCAAAACCTCATTTTGAAGGCGGCTGTCGGCTCTGTTGCCCCTCCTCAACGCGATGGAACTTTTCACCGTTGTCCGATTCCACATGGCTATGTTGTTGTGACGGTGGATGAAGTAATGGAGGGATTTGAGGAGCTCAAGCTTGACCACCCTACAGGTGAAGGGGAGACTCAGCTGGGTTATGCTCTAAGGACTACATGTCTATGGCGGAAGGAGTACATCAAGCTTCCAAGCTGGACGCCTCCGCCTCCTCCTCCTCCGGCGAGTCAGGGCACTCCGCCTCCTCCTCCTCCTCCTCCTCCTCCTCCTCCGGCGAGTGATCAGGGCACTCTACCTCCTTCTACGGCTCCTCCGGCGCGGGAGGGCACTCTGCCTCCTGCTTCGCCTCCTCCGGCGCGTCGGAGCAATCTGCCTCCTCCTCCGCCTCGTCAGCAATGGCAGAAGACAGATGCCGCCGCTTCGGCTCCTCCGGCACGTTAGAGCACTCCACCTCGTAAGAAACAACGGAAGAGATACGCCGTCGCTCCGGCGGCTAGCAGTACAAGCAGAGGTGGGAGGCGGCAATTCAGATACGGTCCATGTCTCAAGACTCTGGAAAAGTTACCATACGAGAGGACCGAGAAGGAAAACACGGAGATCTGTGAAGCCCAAGTGAGGGAATTTTTTGCAAAGAAACCTCCACCTCCGAAGGAGACTATAGATCCGGTGAAAGCGAAGCGCACTATCGATGCCCTGAAGTGACCACCACCGCCTCCTCCGGATTCCAACTATTTCCGCGCTCTTAAAAGGACATATCAAGATGCTCGGCGGTTGGGAACTACTTCCAGTGATAATAGGTTAGCAGAACGAAGAAGTGGGAAAAAGTTCCCCAGCTCGGCGAACAGACGAACCAATCGTGACCCCCACGCAAGGTGTCTAGCGATATCGTCGCTAATCTGCCGGGGATGGTGCCCGGTACCAATCCTGGTGATTACCTGGGCGATGATGTAGAGTTTGAAACAATGGAGGTGGACGAATTCAGATACCAGCACGGGAAGCCTCTCGTCAAAGATGGAAGTCCTCCTCTAACAACGATGATGCGAAGATTCCATCAATGGTACATGAAAACCTGCAGTGGGTCTGGGAAGGATACTTTGACGATGAGAATTAAAGAGGAGCATGACCTCGTTGGAACTAGTCTATTCTCTGTTGAATTTGACGAGTTATTCCAGTTATACAATCAAAAGGCCCTCGACAAAACACTCATGACTTGCTACTGTCTGTAAGTACTACTTCTGTAATTAAGTCTCTCTATATAGCTCAGCTCTTTCATTGCATGTGTATATTTAATTATCCTCACTATATTATGCAGATTGAAGATCATCGAATGCAGAAAAGCACAAATCTATGACATTGGGTTCATTAACCCAAATATCATACATGAATGGACGGTTCAAAAGAATGTCACAAAAACTGAGGACAACTTGCTACAATCGTTGCTCAACAAAACAAAGATAAAATACTCTTTCCTTACAACTTCAAGTGAGTGTTACTGTCTTGTGCACATTCGGTTTCCCTTATTACTCGAGGCTATAGTAATGTAATTGATGAGTTATGCATGTGTGCGCAGCTTCCACTTCATTCTCCTCGAGATTAAGCTTGAGCGGGGAGTAGTAACCGTCCTAGACTCGAGACGAAAAGATCCCGAGGACTATGCAGACATGACGCAAATGCTCTAGAAGTAAGTTCAATCGATCATTATCGCACCATATCGGCAACTTTGTTCATTTCTTGATATCAAGTAATTATTTTCTTTGTCTGGCAGGGTTTGGAAAGAGTTCACCGTAATTACTTCGGGACTGCCGAGCGAGCTGCGATTTACACACCCAAAAGTAAGTACTACTACCTAGTTCCACACATCTCCCATTGATTCTAGCTAGTTTCATCAATACCATTTAGCATGCTTGCTTATCAGTTTGATTGACCTCTATTTCTCGTAAAATGCTTGTGGCAGGAAGGCGAGAATGATTTTTTTGGATACTACGTTTGTGAGTTCATCCGCCACTCGACCTGTGAGCAGGGCTACTCTGAAAAACAATATGAAGTGCGTAAGCAAAAATATTCGCAATTTTATTTTATTACCATCATTTGTGTTGAGTTGCATTCATATACATGTATTGACCCTCTTCTTCAATTTAGATCCGGCAGATGCGGGATGAACTCCTACCACAAGATCGCATACGAGTAATTCAAGAGGAATTGGCAGGATTCTTTCTTGACCACGTCATCAATAAAGCCGAAGAATACCATGTGGAAATTGATATAGACATGAGGCGTTAGGGATTGTAAGAGATCTTATATTTTATATATGTAGCTAGTAGCACCGGATAGATATACGAAAACTTGTTGTTCGACAAATCTCTCGGAGAAAGAGAGGTGCACTCCTCTC
Organism: Triticum aestivum; assembly: GCF_018294505.1. NCBI lineage: Eukaryota > Viridiplantae > Streptophyta > Magnoliopsida > Poales > Poaceae > Triticum > Triticum aestivum. Next base: position 369,878,202 of record NC_057808.1, on the reverse strand, counting down.
TGTATATGTTCATGACGATCTTCTGTAATTAATGGTTCCTTCATTTGCTTACTAGTTAGCATGTCGAGTTCTCTCTATACGTATAGTAGCTAGCGTCGACCAAGCACGGAGATAAGAGAGGTCACTGTTGGGGAATGTAGTAATTTCAAAAAAATTCCTACGCACACGCAAGATCATGGTGATGCATAGCAACGAGAGGGGAGAGTGTTGTCCACGTACCCTCGTAGACCGAAAGCGGAAGCGTTAACACAACGCGGTTGATGTAGTCGTACGTCTTCACGATCCGACCGATCAAGTACCAAAAGCACGGCACCTTTGGAGACACCTGTAGAGCACCTTTATAATCACCCATTTACGTTGTGACGTTTGGTAGCACACAAAGTGTTCCTCCGGTAAACGGGAGTTGCATAATCTCATAGTCAGAGGAACATGTATAAGTCATGAAGAAAGCAATAGCAACATACTAAACGATCGAGTGCTAAGCTAACGGAATGGGTCAAGTCAATCACGTCATTATCCTAATGAGGTGATCTCGTTAATCAAATGACAACTTATGTCTATGGCTAGGAAACATAACCATCTTTGATTAACGAGCTAGTCAAGTAGAGGCATACTAGTGACACTCTGTTTGTCTATATATTCACACATGTATTATGTTTCCGGTTAATACAATTCTAGCATGAATAATAAACATTTATCATGATATAAGGAAATATATAATACTTTATTATTGCCTCTAGGGCATATTTCCTTCAGTCTCCCACTTGCACTAGAGTCAATAATCTAGTTCACATCGCCATGTGATTTAACATCAATAATTCACATCACCATGTGATTAACACCCATAGTTCACATCTCTATGTGACCAACACTCAAAGGGTTTACTAGAGTCAATAATCTAGTTCACATCGCTATGTGATTAACACCCAAAGAGTACTAAGGTGTGATTATGTTTTGATTGTGAGATAATTTTAGTCAACGGGTCTGTCACATTCAGATCCGTAAGTATGTTGTAAATTTCTATGTTTATAATGCTCTGCTCGGAGCTACTCTAGCTAATTGCTCCCACTTTCAATATGTATCTAGACCGAGACTTAGAGTCATCTAGATTAGTGTAAAAACTTGCATCGACGTAACCCTTTACGACAAGCCTTTTGTCACTTCCATAATCGAGAAACATATCCTTATTCCAGTAAGGATAATTTTGACCGCTGTCCAGTGATCTACTCCTAGATCACTATTGTACTCCCTTGCCAAAATCAGTGTAGGGTATACAATAGATCTGGTACACAGCATGGCATACTTTATAGAACCTATGGCGGAGGCATAGGGAATGACTTTCATTCTTTTTCTATCTTCTGCCGTGGTCGGGTTTTGAGTCTTACTCAATTTCTCACCTGGTAACACAGGCAAGAAACTCTTTCTTTGACTGTTTCATTTTGAACCACTTCAAAATCTTGTTAAGGTATGTACTTATTGAAAAAACTTATCAAGCGTCTTGATCTATCTCTATAGATCTTGATGCTCAATATGTAAGTAGCTTCACCGAGGTCTTTCTTTGAAAAAACTCCTTTCAAACACTCCTTTATGCTTTGCAGAATAATTCTACATTATTTCCGATCAACAATATGTCATTTCACATATACTTATCAGAAATGTTGTAGTGCTCCCACTCACTTTCTTGTAAATACAGGCTTCACCGCAAGTCTGTTTAAAACTATATCCTTTGATCAACTTATCAAAGCGTATATTCCAACTCCGAGATACTTGCACCAGTCCATAGATGGATCGCTGGAGCTTGCATATTTTGTTAGCACCTTTAAGATTGACAAAACCTTCTGGTTGCATCATATACAACTCTTCTTTAATAAATCCATTAAGGAATGTAGTTTTGTTTATCCATTTGCCAGATTTCATAAAATGCGGCAATTGCTAACATGATTCAGACAGACTTTAAGCATAGATACGAGTGAGAAACTCTCTTATCGTAGTCAACACCTTGAACTTGTCAAAAACCTTTTGCGACAATTCTAGCTTTGTAGATAGTAACACTACTATCAGCGTATGTCTTCCTCTTGAAGATCCATTTAATCTCAATGGCTCGCCGATCATTGGGCAAGTCAATCAAAGTCCATACTTTGTTCTCATACATGGATCTCATCTCAGATTTCATGGCCTCAAGCCATTTTGCGGAATTTGGGCTCACCATCGCTTCTTCATAGTTCGTAGGTTCGTCATGGTCTAGTAACATAACTCCAGAACAGGATTACCGTACCACTCTGGTGCGGATCTTACTCTGGTTGATCTACGAGGTTCAGTAATGACTTGATCTGAAGTTTCATGATCATCATCATTAACTTCCTCACTAATTGGTGTAGGTGTCTCAGAAACTGGTTTCTGTGATGAACTACTTTCCAATAAGGGAGCAGGTATAGTTACCTCATCAAGTTCTACTTTCCTCCCACTCACTTCTTTCGAGAGAAATCTCCTTCTCTAGAAAGGATCCATTTTTAGCAACGAATGTCTTGCCTTCGGATCTGTGATAGAAGGTGTACCCAACTGTCTCCTTTGGGTATCCTATGAAGACACATTTCTCCAATTTGGGTTTGAGCTTATCAGGATGAAACTTTTTCACATAAGCATCGCAACCCCAAAATTTTAAGAAACGACAACTTTGGTTTCTTGCTAAACCTCAGTTCATAAGGCGTCGTCTCAACGGATTTTGATGGTGCCCTATTTAACGTGAATGCAGCTGTCCCTAATGCATAACCCCAAAACGATAGTGGTAAATTGGTAAGAGACATCATAGATTGCACTATATCCAATAAAGTACGGTTATGACGTTCGGACACACCATTATGCTGTGGTGTTCCAGGTGGCATGAATTTGTGAAACTATTCCACATTGTTTTAACTGAAGGCCAAACTCGTAACTTAAATACTCTTCTCCACGATCAGATCGTAGAAACTTTATTTTCTTGTTACGATGATTTTCTGCTTCACTCTGAAATTATATGAACTTTTCAAATGTTTCAGACTCTTGTTTCATTAAGTAGATATACCCATATCTGCTTAAATTATTTGTGAAGGTGAGAAAATAACGATATCCGCCACGAGCCTCAACATTCATCGGACCACATACATCTCTATGTATGATTTCCAACAAATCTGTTGCTCTCTCCATAGTTCCGGAGAACGGTGTTTTAGTCATCTTGCCCATGAGGCACGGTTCGCAAGCATCAAGTGATTCATAATCAAGTGATTCCAAAATCCCATCAGTATGGAGTTTCTTCATGCGCTTTACACCAATATGACCTAAACGGCAGTGCCACAAATAAGTTGCACTATCATTATTAACTTTGCATCTTTTGGCTTCAATATTATGAATATGTGTATCACTACGATCGAGATCCAACAAACCATTTTCGTTGGTGTGTATGACCATAGAAGGTTTTATTCATGTAAACAGAACAACCATTGTTCTCTAATTTAAATGAATAACCGTATTGCAATAAACATGATCAAATCATATTCATGCTCAACGCAAACACCAAATAACACTTATTTAGTTTCAACACTAATCCCAAAAGTACAGGCAGTGTGCGATGATGATCATATCAATCTTGGAACTACTTCCAACACACATCGTCACCTCGCCTTTTACTAGTCTCTGTTTATTCTGTAACTCCCGTTTTCGAGTTACTACTCTTTAGCAACTGAACCAGTATCAATTACCGAGGGGTTTGCTATAAACACTAGTAAAGTACACATCAATAATCTGTATATCAAATATACATTTGTTCACTTTTACTAGTCTCTGTTTATTCTGCAACTCCCGTTTCGAGTTACTACTCTTAGCAACTGAACCAGTATCAAATACCGAGGGGTTGCTATAAACACTAGTAAAGTACACATCAATAATCTGTATATCAAATATACCTTTGTTCACTTTGCCATCCTTCTTATCCACCAACTAGTTGGGGTAGTTCCGCTTCCAGTGACCAGTCCCTTTGTAGTAGAAGCACTTAGTCTCAGGCTTAGGACCAAACTTAGGCTTCTTCACTTGAGCAGCAACTTGCTTGCCGTTCTTCTTGAAGTTCCCCTTCTTCCCTTTGCCCTTTTCTTGAAACTAGTGGTCTCGTCAACCATCAACACTTGATGTTTTTCTTGATTTCTACCTTCGTCGATTTCAGCATCACGACGAGCTCGGGAATTACTTTCGTCATCCCTTGCATACTATAGTTCATCACGAAGTTCTACTATCTTGGTGATGGTGACTAGAGAATTCTGTCAATCACTATTTTATCTGGAAGATTAACTCCCACTTGATTCAAGCTATTGTAGTACCCAGACAATCTGAGCACATGCTCACTAGTTGAGCGATTCTCCTCCATCTTTTAGCTATAGAACTTGTTGGAGACTTCATATCTCTCAACTCGGGTATTTGCTTGAAATATTAACTTCAACTCCTGGAACATCTCATATGGTCCATGGTGTTCAAAACGTCTTTGAAGTCCCGATTCTAAGCCGTTAAGCATGGTGCACTAAACTATCAAGTAGTCATCATATTGAGCTAGCCAAACGTTCATAACATCTGCATCTGCTCCTGCAATAGGTATGTCACCTAGCGGTGCATCAAGGACATAATTTTTCTGTGCAGCAATGAGTATAATCCTCAGATCACGGATCCAATCCGCATCTTTGCTACTAACATCTTTCAACATAATTTTTCTCTAGGAACATATCAAAAATAAACACAGGGAAGCAACAACGCGAGTATTGATCTACAACATAATTTGCAAAATACTATCAGGACTAAGTTCATGATAAATTTAAGTTCAATTAATCATATTACTTAAGAACTCCCACTTAGATAGACATCCCTCTAATCCTCTAAGTGATCACGTGATCCATATCAACTAAACCATGTCCGATCATCACGTGAGATGGAGTAGTTTCAATGGTGAACATCACTATGTTGATCATATCTACTATATGATTCACGCTCGACCTTTCGGTCTCCGTGTTCCGAGGCCATATCTGTTATATGCTAGGCTCGTCAAGTTTAACCTGAGTATTCCGCGTGTGCAACTGTTTTGCACCCGTTGTATTTGAACGTAGAGCCTATCACACCCAATCATCACGTGGTGTCTCAGCACGAAGAACTTTCGCAACGGTGCATACTCAGGGAGAACACTTATACTTTGATAATCTAGTGAAGGATCATCTTATAATGCTACCATCAAACAAAGCAAGATAAGATGCATAAAGGATTGACATCACATGCAATCAATATAAGTGATATGATATGGCCATCATCATCTTGTGCTTGTGATCTCCATCTCCGAAGCACCGTCATGATCACCATCGTCACCGGCGCGACACCTTGATCTCCATCGTAGCATCGTTGTCGTCTCGTCAATTTTATGCTTCTACGACTATCGCTACCGCTTAGTGATAAAGTAAAGCATTACATGGCGATTGCATTGCATACATTAAAATGACAACCATATGGCTCCTGCCACTTGCCGATAACTCGGTTACAAAACATGATCATCTCATACAACAAATTATATCACATCATGTCTTGACCATATCACATCACAACATGCCCTGCAAAAACAAGTTAGACGTCCTCTACTTTGTTGTTGCAAGTTTTACGTGGCTGCTACGGGCTTTAGCAAGAACCGTTCTTACCTACGCATCAAAACCACAACGATAGTTTGTCAAGTTGGTGTTGTTTTAACCTTCACAAGGACCGGGCGTAGCCACACTCGGTTCAACTAAAGTGAGAGAGACAGACACCCGCCAGTCACCTTTAAGCAACGAGTGCTCGCAACAGTGAAACCAGTCTCGCCTAAGCGTACGCGTAATGTCGGTCCCAAAGTATGACATGCTGGTAAGCAGTATGACCTATATCGCCCACAACTCACTTGTGTTCTACTCGTGCATAGTATCAACGCATAAAACCAGGCTCGGATACCACTGTTGGGGCACGTAGTAATTTCAAAAAAAATCCTACGCACATGCAAGATCATGGTGATGCATAGCAACGAGAGGGGAGAGTGTTGTCCACGTACCCTCGTACACCGAAACCGGAAGCGTTAACACAAGGCGGTTGATGTAGTCGTACGTCTTCACGATCCGACCGATCAAGTACCAAAAGCACGGCACCTCTGAGTTCTACACACGTTCAGCTCGATGACGTTCCTCGAACTCCGATCCAGCCGAGTGTTGAGGGAGAGTTTCGTCAGCACGACGGCGTGGTGACAATGATGATGTTCCACCGACGCAGGGCTTTGCCTAAGCTCCGCAACGGTATTATCGAGGTGTAATATGGTGGAGGGGGGCACCGCACACGGCTAAGAGATCTCAAGGATCAATTGTTGTGTCTTTGGGGTGCCCCCTGCCCCCGTATATAAAGGAGCAAGGGAGGAGGAGGCCGGCCCTAGGAGGGGGCGCACCAAGTGTGGAGTCCTACTAGGACTCCCTAGTCCTAGTAGGATTCCACCTCCCATATGGAATAGGAAAAGAGGAAGGGAAAAAGAGAAGGAAGGAAGGGGGCGCCCCCCTTCCCTAGTCCAATTCGGACCAGACCAAGGGGAGGGGTGCGGCCACCATTGAGGCCCTTTTCCTTCTTTCCCGTATGGCCCAATAAGGCCCAATACGTATTCCCGTAACTCTCCGGTACTCCGAAAAATACCCGAATCACTCGGAACCTTTCCGAAGTCCGAATATAGTCGTCCAATATATCGATCTTTACGTCTCGGCCATTTCGAGACTCCTCGTCATGTCCCCGATATCATCCGGGACTCCGAACTCCTTCGGTACATCAAAACTCAATAAAACTGTCATCGTAACGTTAAGCGTGCGGACCCTACGGGTTCGAGAACTATGTAGACATGACCGAGACACTTCTCCGGTCAATAACCAATAGCGGGACCTGGATGCCCATATTGGCTCCCACATATTCTACGAAGATCTTTATTGGTCAGACCGCATAACAACATACGTTGTTCCCTTTGTCATCGGTATGTTACTTGCCCGAGATTCGATCGTCGGTATCTCGATACCTAGTTCAATCTCGTTACCGGCAAGTCTCTTTACTCGTTCCGTAACACATCATCCTGCAACTAACTCATTAGTCACAATGCTTGCAAGGCTTATAGAGATGTGCATTACCGAGTGGGCCCAGAGATACCTCTCCGACAATCAGAGTGACAAATCCTAATCTCGAAATACGTCAACCCAACAAGTACCTTTGGAGACACCTGTAGAGCACCTTTATAATCACCCATTTACGTTGTGACGTTTGGTAGCACACAAAGTGTTCCTCCGGTAAACGGGAGTTGCATAATCTCATAGTCAGAGGAACATGTATAAGTCATGAAGAAAGCAATAGCAACATACTAAACGATCGAGTGCTAAGCTAACGGAATGGGTCAAGTCAATCACGTCATTCTCCTAATGAGGTGATCTCGTTAATCAAATGACAACTTATGTCTATGGCTAGGAAACATAACCATCTTTGATTAACGAGCTAGTCAAGTAGAGCCATACTAGTGACACTCTGTTTGTCTATATATTCACACATGTATTATGTTTCCGGTTAATACAATTCTAGCATGAATAATAAACATTTATCATGATATAAGGAAATATATAATACTTTATTATTGCCTCTAGGGCATATTTCCTTCAGTCACTTCTCTCTATTAGCTAGCTAACACAATATATGAAACCCCTAAATTAACCCTCCAAAACCCCCTAACCCCCCCCTTCAAAAAAAACAAAAAACCCCTGCTCCTGCCAGCTGCTGACGCGTGGATGCCTTTTGGTCCCGGTTGGTGTTACCAACCGGCACTAAAGGTTCTCCTGCCTGGGCGCCCCACAGCGGCCACGTGGAGCCCTTTCTGTCCCGGTTCGTAAGCGAACCGGGTGTAAAGGTTTTGGGCTTTAGTCCCGGTTCCAGAACCGGGGCTAATGGGCCTCTGGAACCGGGACAAATGGCCCGTTTTCTACTAGTGATACCCGAGTAAGTGAGTTGTTGTGTATGGGAGCAAAAAGGACTTGTTACGCAATGCTATGATTGGGTTTTACCTTAATGATCTTTAATTGTCGTGGATGCTTGCTAGAGTTCCAATCATAAGTGCATATGATCCAAGTACGGAAAGTGTATTAGCGTATGCCTCTCCCTCATTGCATGTGATAAGTATCTACCGTGTTATATTCAATTGCCTATGGACAATCTTTCTCTCTGTGTTACATAAAGCTTTCTACTAAACAACTAAATTTTATTATCTCGCAAAGTACTCCTAGTCTTGTTCTCGCAAAGTAGTTGTTTTTTATCCCTGCAAAATAGTTTCATACTTGTTCTAGATAAAGTGAATGTTAAGTGTGTGTAGAGTTCTATCGGTGGTCATAGAACTTGAAGAGAATATAAATTCTACCTTTAGCTCCTCGTTGGGTTCAACACTCTTACTTATCGAGAAAGGCTAAAATTGATCCCCTATATTGCGGGGTTATCAGCGTGCTCTAGCGCACGAGCCACCGCGCGGACCTATGGTAAAGGAGGGGGGCTAGGGAGGATGACGAGGCCCTTAAGAAGTCCCTCGAGGACTATGAGCTTTCCTAGTGCCTAACCTGCAACTAGCACTGGCCGCGTCAGCCGTTGCACCCGCCCCGCGCACAAGCTGGAGCAGCAAGAGCCATCGCCACTCGCGCCTCTACTGGGGCATGTGTTTGCGTGGACGTCCATAGTCCCTTGCGCACCTGATTGGGTGGAGCCGGAGCAACAGGAGGCGTCAGCTACGCTACCCTACACGTGGGCGGCAGGACCTATCCATGGTTGGCTCTTGTCTACAAGACCTCGTTGACGGGGACAAGGGCGACAACCAGCAGATGTAGGTTTACTTTATTTCTTTAGTTATGTTTTTTCATTTTAATTAATGAAAACAAACGTACTCTTGACGGATATAGACAAGAAACAACCATGGACAATTTCATTTTTTAGTTTGAAATTTGGCCAAAACATGAAACGCGGGCCGACGCTTGGGCGCACTGGCAAGCCGGCGGACATAGTCAAACTTTTGGTGTCCGTCTAACCACCCAAACAAACAAAAAACAAACACATTATGTGTCCGTTTGGGTCGGCCCATTGGAGTTGCCCTTAGAGCAATTCTACCAGAATCGGTTATTGTGGTGATTCTGGTCAAGACATCCACTCTAATAGAATTGTCATCTTGCATTTGATCGGCATAATTTTTGGAGACCATTCCAAATTGAGCCCACGAAGCTCCAAATTTGACGGTTGGATGAGGTAATAGTGCGCCCTCCATCCACCCACATATTAGATTCGTGTAGACGACATAAGATTCACATTTTGTGTAGATGGATCCATTGATTCAATTTTTTTTATAATTCGGCGTTGGATTCGAGCGTTGAGTCTGAGACTTAAATCATGGACGCCAAAGAAAACAAGGCAATATTGATGGTTGTTGAATAAATAGCGTCAACCAAAAGGAAGAGGAAGCTTGCGGGGTGGTAAGTTGGTGGTGTGCCAATTTACCAGAAAGGAATCGAAGGCCAAAGGTGAAGGTTGCCCTAGAGGCAATAATAAAGTTGTTATTTATATTTCCTTATATCATGATAAATGTTTATTATTCATGCTAGAATTGTATTAACCGGAAACTTTGTACATGTGTGAATACATAGACAAACAGAGTGTCACTAGTATGCCTCTACTTGACTAGCTCGTTGAATCAAAGATGGTTAGGTTTCCTAGCCATAGACATGAGTTGTCATTTGATTAACGGGATCACATCATTAGAGAATGATGTGATTGACTTGACCCATTCCGTTAGCTTAGCACTTGATCGTTTAGTATATTGCTATTGCTTTCTTCATGACTTATACATGTTCCTATGACTATGAGATTATGCAACTCCCAAATACCGGAGGAACACTTTGTGTGCTACCAAACGGCACAATGTAATTGGGTGATTATAAAGGTGCTCTACAGGTGTCTCCGATGGTGTTTGTTGAGTTGGCATAGATCGAGATTAGGATTTTTCACTCCGATTGTCAGAGAGGTATCTCTGGGCCCTCTCGGTAATGCACATCACTATAAGCCTTGCAAGCAATGTGACTAATGAGTTAGTTGCGGGATGATGCATTATGGAACGAGTAAAGAGACTTGCCGGTAACGAGATTGAACTAGGTATTGAGATACCCACGATCCAATCTCGGGCAAGTAACATACCGATGACAAAGGGAACAATGTATGTTGTTATGCGGTTTGACCGATAAAGATCTTCGTAGAATATGTGGGAGCCAATATGAACATCCAGGTTCCGCTATTGGTTATTGACTGGAGACGTGTCTCGGTCAATTCTACATAGTTCTCGAACCCGTAGGGTCCGCACGCTTAACGTTTGGTGACGATCGATATTATGAGTTTATGTGTTTTGATGTACCGAAGATAGTTCGGAGTCCCGGATGTGATCACAGACATGACGAGGAGTCTCGAAATGGTCAAGACATAAAGATTGATATATTGGATGACTATATTCGGACACCGGAAGTGTTCCGGGTGGTTTCGGGTAAAACCGGAGTGCCCCCCTCCACCATAATCCACCTCGGTCATATCGTTGCAGTGCTTACGCGAAGCCCTGCGCCGGTAGATTCATCATCGTCGTCATCATGCCATCGTGCTGAGGAAGCTCTCCCTCGACATTCTGCTGGATCGTGAGTTCGTGGGATGTCACCGAGCCGAACGTGTGCAGATCGCGGAGGTGTCGTACCTTCGGTGCTAGGATCGGTCGATCGTGAAGACGTACGACTACATCAACCGTGTTGTCATAATGCTTCCGCTTACGGTCTATGAGGGTACGTAGACAACACTCTCCCCTCTCGTTGCTGTGCATCACCATGATCTCGCGTGTGCGTAGGAATTTTTTTGAAATTACTACGTTCCCCAACAGTGGCATCCGAGCCAGGTTTATGCGTAGATGTTATATGCACGAGTAGAACACAAGTGAGTTGTGGGCGATAATAATCATACTGCTTACCAACATGTCATACTTTGATTCAGCGGTATTGTTGGATGAAGCGGCCCGGACCGACATTACGCGTACGCTTACGCGAGACTAGTTCTACCGACGTGCTTCGCACACAGGTGGCTGGCGGGTGTCAGTTTCTCCAACTTTAGTTGAATCGAGTGTGGCTACGCACGGCCCTTGTTGAAGGTTAAAACAGCACATACTTGACGAAAAATCATTGTGGTTTTGATGCGTAGGTAAGAACGATTCTTGCTCAACCCGTAGCAGCCACGTAAAACTTGCAACAACAAAGTAGAGGACGTCTAACTTGTTTTTGTAGGGCATGTTGTGATGTGATATGGTCAAGACATGATGCTAAATTTTATTGTATGAGATGATCATGTTTTGTAACAAAGTTATCGGCAACTGGCAGGAACCATATGGTTGTCGCTTTATTGTATGAAATGCGATCGCCATGTAATTGCTTTACTTTATCACTAAGCGGTAGCGATAGTCGTAGAAGCAATAGTTGGCGAGACGACAACGATGCTATGATGGAGATCAAGGTGTCGTGCCGGTGACGATGGTGATCATGATGGTGCTTTGGAGATGGAGATCAAAGGCACAAGATGATGATGGCCATATCATATCACTTATATTGATTGCATGTGATGTTTATCCTTTATGCATCTTATTTTTCTTAGTTCGGCGGTAGCATTATAAGATGATCTCTCACTAAATTTCAAGGTACAAGTGTTCTCCCTGAGTATGCACCGTTGTGAAAGTTCGTCGTGCCGAGACACCACGTGATGATCGAGTGTGATAAGCTCTACGTTCACATACAACGGGTGCAAGCCAGTTTTGCACACGCAGAATACTCGATTTAAACTTGACGAGCCTAGCATATGCAGATATGGCCTCGGAACACTGAGACCGAAAGGTCGAGCGTGAATCATATAGTAGATATGATCAACATAGTGATGTTCACCATTGAAAACTACTCCATCTCACGTGATGATCGGACATGGTTTAGTTGATATGGATCACGTGATCACTTAGATGATTAGAGGGATGTCTATCTAAGTGGGAGTTTTTTTAGTAATATGATTAATTTAACTTTATTTTATCATGAACTTAGTACCTGATAGTATTTTGCATGTCTATGTTATTGTAGATAGATGGCCCGTGCTGTTGTTCCGTTCAATTTTAATGCGTTCCTAGAGAAAGCTAAGTTGAAAGATGATTGTAGCAACTACATGGACTGGGTCCGTAGCTTGAGGATTATCCTCATTGCTGCATAGAAGAATTACGTCCTGGAAGCACCGCTGGGTGCCAGGCCTGCTGCAGATGCTACTGATGACGTTAAGAACGTCTGGAAGAGCAAAGCTGATGACAACTCGATAGTTCAGTGTGACATGCTTTACGGCTTAGAACCGGGAGTTCAACGATGTTTTGAACGTCATGGAGCATATGAGATGTTCCAAGAGTTGAATTTAATATTTCAAGCAAATGCCCAGATTGAGAGATATGAAGTCTCCATTAAGTTCTACAGCTGCAAGATGAAGGAGAATAGTTCTGCCAGTGAACATATACTCAAAATGTCTGGGTATAACAATCACTTGATTCAACTAGGAGTTAATCTTCCTGATGATAGTGTCATTGACAGAATTCTTCAATCACTGCCACCAAGCTACAAGAGCGTCGTGATGAACTATAATATGCAAGGGATGGATAAGACAATTCCCGAGCTCTTCGCAATGCTAAAGGCTGCGGAGGTAGAAATCAAGAAGGAGCATCAAGTGTTGACGGTCAACAAGACCACTAGTTTCAAGAAAAAGGGTAAAGGGAAGAAGGGGAACTTCAAGAAGAACGGCAAGCAAGTTGCTGCTCAACTGAAGAAACCCAAGTCTAGACCTAAGCCTGAGACTGAGTGCTTCTACTACAAAGGGACTGGTCACTGGAAGCGAAACTGCCCCAAGTATTTGGCGGATAAAAAGGATGGCAAGGTGAACAAAGGTATATGTGATATACATGTTATTGATGTGTACCTTACTAATGCTCGCAGTAGTTCCTGGGTATTTGATACTGGTTCTGTTGCTAATATTTGCAACTCGAAACAGGGACTACGGATTAAGCGAAGATTGGCTAGGGACGAGGTGACGATGCGCGTGGGAAATGGTTCCAAAGTCGATGTGATCGCGTTCGGCACGCTACCTCTACATCTACCTTCGGGATTAGTTTTAGACCTAAATAATTGTTATTTGGTGCCAGCGTTAAGCATGAGCATTATATCTGGATCTTGTTTGATGCGAGACGGTTATTCATTTAAATCAGAGAATAATGGTTGTTCTATTTATATGAGTAATCTCTTTATGGTCATGCACCCTTGAAGAGTGGTCTATTCTTGTTGAATCTCGATGGTAGTGAAAACATATTCATAATATTGAAGCCAAAAGATGCAGAGTTGATAATGATAGTGCAACATATTTGTGGCACTGCCGTTTAGGTCATATTGGTGTAAAGCGCATGAAGAAACTCCATTCTGATGGACTTTTGGAATCACTTGATTATGAATCACTTGGTACTTGCGAACCATGCCTCATGGGCAAGATGACTAAAACGCCATTCTCCGGAACAATGGAGCGAGCAACAGATTTGTTGGAAATCATACATAATGATGTATGTGGTCCGATGACTGTTGAGGCTCACAGCGGGTATCATTATTTTCTCACCTTCACAGATGATTTGAGCATATATGGTTATATCTACTTGATGAAACATAAGTCTGAAACATTTGAAAAGTTCAAAGAATTTCAGAGTGAAGTAGAAAATCATCGTAACAAGAAAATAAAGTTTCTACGATCTGATCGTGGAGGAGAATATTTGAGTTACGAGTTTGGTCTTCATTTGAAACAATGCGGAATAGTTTAGCAACTCACTCCACCCGGAACACCACAGCGTAATGGTGTGTCCGAACGTCGTAATCGTACTCTACTAGATATGGTGCGATCTATAATGTCTCTTACTGATTTACCACTATCATTTTGGGGTTATGCTTTAGAGACGACTGCATTCACGTTAAATAGGGCACCATCTAAATCCGTTGAGACGACAGCTTATGAACTGTGGTTTGGCAAGAAACCCAAGTTGTCATTTCTTAAAATTTGGGGTTGCGATGCTTATGTGAAAAAACTTCAACCTGATAAGCTCGAACCCAAATCGGAGAAATGTGTCTTCATAGGATACCCAAAGGAGACTGTTAGGTACACCTTCTATCACATATCCGAAGGCAAGACATTCGTTTCTAAGAATGGATCCTTTCTGGAGACGGAGTTTCTCTCAAAAGAAGTGAGTGGGAGGAAATTAGAACTTGATGAGGTAACTGTACCTCCTCCCTCATTGAAAAGTAGTTCATCACAGAAATCAGTTCCTGTGACTCCTACACCAATAAGTGAGGAAGCTAATGATGATGATCATGTAACTTTAGATCAAGTCACTGTCGAACCTCGTATGTCAACCAGAGTTAGATCCGCACCAGAGTGGTATGGTAATCCTGTTCTGGAGGTCATGTTACTTGACCATGACGAACCTACGAACTATGAGGAAGCGATGATGAGCCCATATTCTGCAAAATGGCTTGAGGCCATGAAATCTGAGGTGGGATCCATGTATGAGAATAAAGTGTGGACTTTGGTTGACTTGCCCGATGATCGGCAAGCCATCGAGAATAAATGGATCTTCAAGAAGACAAACGCTGACGGTAATGTTACTGTCTACAAAGCTCGACTTGTTATTAAAGGTTTTCGACAAGTTCAAGGAGTTGACTACGATGAGACCTTCTCACCCGTAGCGATGCTTAAGTCCGTCCGAATCATGTTAGCAATTGCTGCATTTTATGATTATGAAATTTGGCAAATGGATGTAAAGACTGCGTTCCTGAATGGATTTCTGGAAGAAGAGTTTTATATGATGCAACCTGAAGGTTTTATCAATCCAAAGGATGCTAACAAAGTGTGCAAGCTCCAGCGATCCATTTATGGACTGGTGCAAGCATCTCGGAGTTGGAATAAACGTTTTGATAGTGTGATCAAAGCATATGGTTTTATACAGACTTTTGGAAAAGCCTGTGTTTACAACAAAGTGAGTGGGAGCTCTGTAGCATTTCTAATATTATATGTGGAAGACATATTGTTGATTGGAAATGATATAGAATTTCTGGATAGCATAAAAGGATACTTGAACAAGAGTTTTTCAATGAAAGACCTCGGTGAAGCTGCTTATATATTGGGCATCAAGATCTATAGAGATAGATCGAGACGCTTAATTGGACTTTCACAAAGCACATACCTTGATAAAGTTTTGAAGAAGTTCAAAATGGATCAAGCAAAGAAAGGGTTCTTGCCTGTGTTATAAGGTGTGAAGTTGAGTCAGACTCAATGCCCGACCACTGCAGAAGATAGAGAGAAAATGAAAGGTGTTCCCTATGCTTCAGCCATAGGCTCTATCATGTATGCAATGCTATGTACCAGACCTGATGTGTGACTTGCTATTAGTTTAGCAGGGAGGTACCAAAGTAATCTAGGAGTGGATCACTGGACAGCGGTCAAGAACATCCTGAAATACCTGAAAGGACTAAGGATATGTTTCTCGTTTATGGAGGTGACAAAGAGCTTGTCGTAAATGGTTACGTCGATGCAAGCTTTGACACTGATCCGGATGACTCTAAGTCACAAACCGGATACGTATTTATATTGAACGGTGGAGCTGTCAGTTGGTGCAGTTCTAAGCAAAGCCTCGTGGCGGGATCTACGTGTGAAGCGGAGTACATAGCTGCTTCGGAAGCAGCAAATGAAGGAGTCTGGATGAAGGAGTTCATATCCGATCTAGGTGTCATACCTAGTGCATCGGTGATACGTCTCCAACGTATCTATAATTTATGAAGTACTCATGCCATGTTTACAATAGTTTTATATGATTTTGCTATGATTTGATTAGAACTAACCCGAACTGACGCTGTTTTCAGCAGAACTACCATGGTGTTGTTTTTGTGCAGAAATAAAAGTTCTCGGAATGCGATGAAAATCAACGGAGAATTTTTCTAGAAAATATAAAAAATACTGGAACAAAAATTTACCGGAGGGGAGTCCTGTGGGCCCCACGAGGGTGGGGGCGCGCCCCCCTATCACGTGGCCACCTCGGGGACCCCCCTGACTTGTTCTCGATGCCATCCTCTCCTATAAATACAGAAACCTTCAGAAAATAACCTAGATCGGAAGTTCTGCCGCCGCAAGCCTCTGTAGCCACGAGAAATCAATCTAGGCCCTCTCTGGCACCCTGCCGGAGGGGGCCTTCATCACCGGAGGCCATGGAGGAGGATCCCGGAGGGGCCATCATCGCCATGAAGGCCAAGGACCAGAGGGAGAACCTCTCCCCATCTAGGGGGGACGCCATGGAGGAGGAAGCACAAGGGGGAGAACCTCTCCTCCTCTCTCTCGGTGGCGCCGGAGTGCCATCGGAAGGGGAATCATCGCCGCGGTGATCGTCTTCATCAACATCACCATCCTCATCTCTTTTACGCGGTCCACTCTCCCGCACCCTGCTGTAATCCCTACTTGAACATGGTGCTTTATGCCACATATTATGATCCAATGATGTGTTTCCATCCTATGATGTTTTGAGTAGATATCCTTTGTCTTTGGGTTGATTGATGATCTAGATTGGTATGAGTTGTATGTTTTATTTGGTGCTGTCCTATTGTGCCCTCTATGTCGCGCAAGCGTGAGGGATTCCCGCTGTAGGGTGTTGCAATACATTTATGATTCGCTTATAGTGGGTTGCTTGAGTGACAGAAGCATAAACCCGAGTAACGGGATTGTTGCGTATGGGATGAAGGGGACTTGATGCTTTAATGCTATGGTTGGGTTTTACCTTAATGATCTTTAGTAGTTGCGGATGCTTGCTAGAGTTCCAATCATAAGTGCATATGATCCAAGAAGAGAAAGTATGTTAGCTTATGCCTCTCCCTCATATGAAATTGCAATGACGACTATCGGTCTTGTTAACAATTGCCTACGACAATTCCGCACACCGATCCATCATTATTCCACACTCGCTATTTGTAATATTTAGTACTATATTCTAACTATGATAACAGCACCTACTTTTATGTTTTAGCTCTCCTATATCATGCAAAGTTATCCTCTTCATACCCACAACGTAGTTTTATTTCTCGTTTCAAGTTGGAAGCAAACGTCCCGTGCACGTAGAGTCGTATCAGTGGCAGATAGGACTGGAGAGAATATGATCTTACCTTTAGCTCCTTGTGGGTTCGACACTCCATACTTATCACTTCCACCATTGGGAATTTCTACGATGATTCCCTGCACTTGGGGATTATCAAGCTCTTTTCTGGCGCCGTTGCCGGGGAGCAATAGCGTGGGGTTGATATTCTCGTGTGTGCTTATTTGCTTTCTTCACTAAGTAGATTTTGTTTTTCCTTTTTGTTTATGTTTAGTTGTGGTGAAACATACAAAAAATTAAAAGAATGAAAATACAAAACAAATTCTTGCCTTCCATGCCTAAAAAGTTTTTCAATAAGAGAAGTGATTGGAAGGTTATGCATTGGAGAAGTGAGGGTCGACCTTGAATACTTGTGTTCATGATCATGGAAACAATGTAAAAAATTTCATGGAAGCTTCTCTAAAAATAATTATCCCCTTGTATATTTCCATTGTATTATAAAAATAATGTGCCAAGCTTTGGTTTTAGGAGGATTAGATTGCTTGTTTACTATGTGCAAACAAAAACAGAAACTTTGGCTGTAGCACGTGAATTTACATTTTTTACTGGAAAGTCAAATGGGTCTGAAACTTTTTGTACATTACTTATGTACATATTTTTTAAATTTTCATATTTTTTAGAATTTTTTGGATTTACAGAAGTTTACTAAACTTCCAGATTACTACAGACTGTCCTGTTTTTGATAGATTTTGTTTTCTATGTGTTGATCGCTTATTTTGATGAATCTATGGGTAGTATCGGGGGGTATGAACCATGGTGAAGTTGAAATACAGTAGATATAGTTCTAATATGAATTTGTAATAAGTTTGTAACAGTACCTAAAGGTAGTGATTTGCTTTATTATACTAACGGATCTCACAAAGTTTTTGTTAAAGTTTTGTGTGGATGAAGTGTTCGAAGATCGAGGAGCTATCAATATGAGAAGAATAAAGAGAGGCAAGAGTTCAATCTTGGGGATGCCCAAGGCACCCCAAGTAAATATTTCAAGGATACTCAAGCATCTAAGCTTGGGGATGCCCCGGTTGGCATCCCATCTTTGTCCTTCAACAATTATCGGTATACCTCAGTTTTTGTTTTGTTCACATAATTTGTGTCCTTTGTGTTTTTCTTTTTTATTTAAGAACCATGCTATTATGAGATGTCCCTTCATCGATTTATAGAATGATTCATGTGCTTCACTTATATCTTTTGAGTATGACCTTATAGAATGCTCTTTGTGCTTCACTTAAATCTTTTGAGTATGGTTTTATAGAATGCTTCATGTGCTTCACTTATATATTTTGAGCTTGGATATTGGTTAGTCTATATTAATTGTAGAATGCTCCATGAACTTCACTTATATGTTTTGGAGTATGAACAATAATATCATCTAAAGCGGGTTTGGAAGAGTGTCAACTTTAGGAATTAGTGATCCCACTATTCCGAATGAGAAGAATTTTGCTTATGTGGAGAGTAGTAAAATTTCTATGCTTGTAGATCATGAAAAGAATGCTTTATGTGATAGTTATATTGTTGAAATCATTCATGATGCTACTGAAAATTATTATGAGGGAGGAATACATGCTTGTAGGAGTTGCAATAATATCAAGTTTCCTCTCTACGTGCTTAAAGTTTTGAAGTTATACTTGTTTTGTCTTCCTATGCTAGTTGATTCTTGTTCCTATAAATTATGTGCTCACAAAATCCCTAGGCGTAGGAAGTGGGTTAGATTTAAATGTGCTAGTCATATTTTTCATGGTGCTCTCTTTATGTTTCAATTCTTATCTTTTATGTGAGCATCATTGAAATCATCATGCCTAGCTAAAAGGCATTAAAGAAAAGCGCTTGTTGGGAGACAACCCAATATTTACCCTTCCTGTTTTTGTGTGTTTACATGACTAAGCTACTGCAGTAATCATGTTTTACAGCTTTTTTTCAATAAAGTGCCAAGTAAGACCTTTGGGAAGACTTGGGTGAAAGTTAATGTGATCTTGCTGTAAAAAAACAGAAACTTTGCGCTCACGAGATTAGCTGTTATTTTTTACAGAAGAGTGCTTTTGAATTTATTATTTTTGCAGAAGATTAATAGACAAATTCCTCACGTCCACCAATTTATTTAATAATTTTTGGAGTAGCAGAAGTATGGTTGCTGTTCAGATCATTACAGCCTGTTCTGTTTCTGACAGATTCTGTTTTCATTGCATAGTTTGCTTGTTTTCTAGTTTCTATGGCTTATATTTCTCAATATAAATTGTAGAAATGATAGGTACAGTAGGCATTGTGTGAGAACAATTATGAACCTTGTCTTTGACAGTACCAAAGTGAATGGTTTACTCCTTATCATACTAACCTATCTCACGAAGTTCCGTTAAGTTTTGTGTGATTGAAGTTTTCAAGCTTTGGGTGAGATATCGATATGAGGAGAATAAGGAGTGGAAAGACCCTAAGCTTGGGGATGCCCAAGGCACCCCAAGGTAATATTCAAGGAAGACTCAAGCACCTAAGCTTGGGGATGCCCTGGAAGGCATCCCCTCTTTCGTCTTCAAAACTATCGGTATACCTTACTCGGAGCTATATTTTTATTCGTCACATGATATGTGTTTTGCTTGGAGCGTATTTTCAATTTTACTTGCTGTTTGAATAAAATCATTGGGTCTGAAATCTTGAATGAAAAATAATCCTCCCATGGCTAGTTAATTATTTGACTACTCAGTGTTCTTCACTTATGTCTTTTTGGAGTAGTTTGTCATTTACTCACGTGCTTCACGTATATCCTATGAGTAAAAGGTTGCGTGAATTGAATATCATAAATCTGAATTTATATACGTTTCATATGCGTATAACATGGGGAGTAATGACTTCACACATAATAAGTATAGGTGGTAAACTTATTGAAAGTTAGCAAACGCAGAATTGGTCATTTGAACAATTCATGAAAGAATATTGAAGGAAGAGAGATTTCACATATAAATATACTATTTGGACATCTTTTGTAATTGTGAGCACTCATTAAAATATGACATGCTAAAAGGTTGATGTTGGACAAGGAAGACAACTTAATGGGTTATGTTTTCCTATATCCGAAACGTTATATTGTCTTGGATCATCCAACATGTTGAGCTTGCCTTTTCATCTCGTGCTAGCCAAATTCTTTGCACCAAGTAGAAATACTACTTGTGCTTCCAAACATCCCTTAAACCAGTTTTGCCATGAGAGTCCACCATACCTACCTATGGATTGAGTAAGATCCTTCAAGTAAGTTGTCATCGGTGCATGCAATAAAATTTGCTCTCTAAATATGTATGATCTATTAGTGTGAAGAAAATAAGCTTTATACGAACTTGTGAAAGGGAAGAAATAAAAGGGACGGACTGCATAATAAAGGTCTTATCACAAGAGGCAATATAAAGTGACGTTCTTTTGCATTAAGATTTTGTTCATCGAATCATAAAAGCGCATGACAACCTCTGCTTCCCTTTGCGAAGGGCCTATCTTTTACTTTTACCTTCTACCCCTATATAGGAGTCATGGTGATTTTCACCTTTCCTTTTTACATTTTTTCTTTGGCAAGCACTTTGTGTTGGAGCGATCCGGATATATATATCCACTTGGATGTAGGTTTTCATAAATTATTATTGTTGACATTACCCTTGAGGTAAAAGGTTGGGAGGCGAAACTATAAGCCCCTATCTTTCTTTGTGTCCGATTAAAACTTTGAACCCATAAATATCACATGAGTTTTAGCAATTGTGAAAGATTAAATGATGGTTGAGTATGTGGAGTTTGCTGAATCAAAGCTCTTACATAGACTCTTCCCGAAAATAAGATGAATTGCAATTGTTTGATGACTAAGACCACGGTTTGTTAGTTTTCAAGAAAGTTTACGATCTATACTTTAACATGTGAATAGCTTGTTACTTGATCATGAGAAGTTTTATGAGTTGAGCTACTGTTATGATATATAATGATGCTAGAAAAAGTGATTGGAACTATCATTGATCAAACTTATGCACTTGCTAGCATTCACACTTCATAAATTATTTCTTTTATCATTTACCTACTCGAGGACGAGCAGGAATTAAGCTTGGGGATGCTGATACGTCTCCAACGTATCTATAATTTATGAAGTATTCATGCCATGTTTACAATAGTTTTATATGATTTTGGTATGATTTGATTAGAACTGACCCGGACTGACACTGTTTTCAGCAGAACTACCGTGGTGTTGTTTTTGTGCAGAAATAAAAGTTCTCGGAATGCGATAAAAATTAACGGAGAATTTTTCTGGAAAATATAAAAAATACTGGAACAAAAATCTACCGGAGGGCAGTCCCATGGGCCCCGCGAGGGTGGGGGCGCGCCCACCCCCTGGGGCGCGCCCCCCTATCTCGTGGCCACCTCGGGGACCCCCCTGACTTGTTCTCGACGCCATCCTCTTCTATAAATACAGAAACCTTCAGAAAATAACCTAGATCGGAAGTTCCGCCGCCGCAAGCCTCTGTAGCCACGAGAAATCAATCTAGGCCCTCTCTGGCACCCTGCCGGAGGGGGCCATCTTCACCGGAGGCCATGGAGGAGGATCCCGGAGGGGCCATCATCGCCATGAAGGCCAAGGACCAGAGGGAGAACCTCTCCCCATCTAGGGGGGAGGCCATGGAGGAGGAAGCACAAGGGGGAGAACGTCTCCTCCTCTCTCTCGGTGGCGCCGGAGTGCCATCGGGAGGGGAATCATCGCCGCGGTGATCGTCTTCGTCAACATCACCATCCTCATCTCTTTTACGCGGTCCACTCTCCCGCACCCCGCTGTAATCCCTAGTTGAACATGGTGCTTTATGCCACATATTATGATCCAATGATGTCTTGCCATCCTATGATGTTTTGAGTAGATATCCTTTGTCTTTGGGTTGATTGATGATCTAGATTGGTATGAGTTGTATGTTTTATTTGGTGCTGTCCTATTGTGCCCTCCGTGTCGCGCAAGCGTGAAGGATTTCCGCTGTAGGGTGTTGCAATACGTTTATGATTCGCTTATAGTGGGTTGCTTGAGTGACAGAAGCATAAACCCGAGTAAGGGGGTTGTTGCATATGGGATAAAGGGGACTTGATGCTTTAATGCTATGGTTGGGTTTTACCTTAATGATCTTTAGTAGTTGCATATGCTTGCTAGAGTTCCAATCATAAGTGCATACGATCCAAGAAGAGAAAGTATGTTAGCTTATGCCTCTCCCTCATATGAAATTGCAATGACGACTATCGGTCTTGTTAACAATTGCCTAGGACAATTCCGCACACCGATCCATCATTATTCCACACTCGCTATTTATAATATTTAGTACTATATTCTAACTTTATGATAACAGCACCTACTTTTATGTTTTAGCTCTCCTATATCATGCAAAGTTATCCTCGTCATACCCATAACGTAGTTTTATTTCTCGTTTCAAGTTGGAAGCAAACGTTCGGTGCACGTAGAGTCGTATCAGTGGCAGATAGGACTTGAGAGAATATTGATCTTACCTTTAGCTCATTTTGGGTTCGACACTGCATACTTATCACTTCCACCATTGGGAATTTCTACGATGATTCCCTGCACTTGGGGATTATCAGTCGGGTCCAATGAAAATCTTTTTTGACAATACTGGTGCAATTGCCTTGGCAAAGGAATCCAGATTTCACAAGAGAACCAAGCACATCAAGAGACGCTTCAATTCCATCCGTGATCAAGTCAAGGAGGGAGACATAGAGATTCGCAAGATACATACAGATCTGAATGTTGCAGACCCGTTGACTAAGCCTCTCTCACGAGCAAAACATGATCAACACCAAGACTCCATGGGTGTTAGAATCATTACTGTGTAATCTAGATTATTAAGTCTAGTGCAAGTGGGAGACTGAAGGAAATATGCCCTAGAGGCAATAATAAAGTTGTTATTTATATTTCCTTATATCATGATAAATGTTTATTATTCATGCTAGAATTGTATTAACCAGAAACTTAGTACATGTGTGAATACATAGACAAACAGAGTGTCACTAGTATGCCTCTACTTGACTAGCTCGTTGAATCAAAGATGGTTAAGTTTCCTAGCCATAGACATGAGTTGTCATTTGATTAACGGGATCACATCATTAGAGAATGATGTGATTGACTTGACCCATTCCGTTAGCTTAGCACTTGATCGTTTAGTATATTGCTATTGCTTTCTTCATGACTTATACATATTCCTATGACTATGAGATTATGCAACTCCCGAATACCAGTGGAACACTTTGTGTGCTACCAAACGTCACAACGTAACTGGTAAAGGTGCTCTACAGGTGTCTCTGATGCTGTTTGTTGAGTTGGCATAGATCGAGATTAGGATTTGTCACTCCGATTGTCAGAGAGGTATCTTTGGGCCCTCTCGGTAATGCACATCACTATAAGCCTTGCAAGCACTGTGACTAATGAGTTAGTTGCAGGATGATGCATTACGGAACGAGTAAAGAGACTTGCTAGTAACGAGATTGAACTAGGTATTGAGATACAGACGATCCAATCTCGGGCAAGTAACATACCGATGACAAAGGGAACAAAGTATGTTGTTATGCGGTTTGACCGATAAAGATCTTCGTAGAATATGTGGGAGCCAATATGAGCATCCAGGTTCCGCTATTGGTTATTGACCAGAGACGTGTCTCGGTCATGTCTACATAGTTCTCGAACCCGTAGGGTCCGCATGCTTAACGTTTGGTGATGATCGGTATTATGAGTTTATGTGTTTTGATGTACCAATGGTAGTTCGGAGTCCCGGATGTGATCACGGACATGACGAGGAGTCTTGAAATGATCGAGACATAAAGATTTATATATTGGATGACTATATTCGGACACCGGAAGTGTTCCGGGTGGTTTCGGGTAAAACCGGAGTGCCGGAGGGTTACCGAAACCCTCTGGGAGATCTAATGGGCCACATGGGCCTTAGTGGAGAGAGAGAGGGCCGGCTAGGGCAGGCCGCGCGCCCCCTCCCCCTCTGCTCTGAATTGGACTAGGGAAGGGGGGCAGCGCCTGTCGTGGTTCTAAGTCTGACAGTAGAATGGGGGTAGGGATGTAGAGGCAAGGTCCTAGCTATGGAGAAGCTATACGCAAGAGTTTCACGAGTTCAGGCCCTTCTCGGAGGAAGTAACAGCCCTACGTCTCGAAGCCCGGAGGCGGTCGACTGGATTATATGCGTGTGTGTGTTACGGGGGGTGCGAACCCTTGTCTCAGAGGAGGGGGTGGCTTATATAGAGTGCGCCAGGACCCCAGCTCCCCTCCGTTACACAGGATTCAATGTACATAAAGTGAGAGCATTACAGGTAACGTCAATAATAAAGTGCTATAAATGATCATTAAGTCTATGAGTAAACGCCCGACCGTTGCTGTGCGGAGTGGCTTTAGGTCTTCTGCACGTCGAGTGGTTGAGTGGTCGAGTGACCTAAATAAGGAGGGATCTCCGAGTGAATGGTAGGTCGAGTGGATTGCACTCGACACCTTTGTTGAGCCCTCTCTGTTTGCTCTTGAACTTCTTTGCTCCTAGGACAAGGACCTTAGGTAGGACGTATAGGTCAGGCCTATTACCCTACCCCAGGTCTATGTCCTCATCATTAGCCCCCGAATGGATTGAGGTCCGAGTGAAAAGAAGGTTGAAGTTGATCTTGCTTTGACTCTTGTCTTTCTCAAGAATTTATCTCTGAATGGAGGCTAGTGTTGGAACTTCGGCTTCGTTTCAGTCTCCTTGATCGATTCAGGAATTGTCGATTCGTTTTTATAATGTCACCCGCCGAGTGTTGTCTTTGACGCGAAATCTTTGGCGTGATCGGTTGTAGAGGATCCCGGATTTCGCGGGATTCGAAATTTCGGTGAAAGCGCGCCAGGCGGAGCGTGTCGTGGTAAGCGGAGTGGATAAACAGGACGTTCGATTTCTGCGCCACCTTTTTCGCCACGTACCCCGTGCGCGACTGTTGCGGGATTTGACAGGATCGCCCGGACCCACGCGTCAGCCACTCGGAAGTGGGCCTTTAAAAGCGGCGAGGCCGAGGCATCCGCACTGTGCGTGCCCATTCTCCTTCTTCTTCCTCTCGCTCCTTCACACCATCCGGCTTCTCCACTCTCGACGCCTCTGCTCCGCCGCCATGGGGAAGGAGAGAATGGCAGCGCTGGAACGCGCGAAGAAGGCGACGGGGGAGGCGAAAGGCAAGAAGACGAATCGGGGATCTTCATCGCGCTCGGGGCTGCCGCGGGGTTGGATCCAGGGACATTGGATCCGATCCTCGCTTCAGCAGGAAGACTTGGATGATATGGCCAAGTTAGGGTTGATCGTCCATGGGTTCGTGCGGCTGCTGGAGGGGGAAACGGAGCCACAGCCGCAACCGGGTGAGTGTGTTCTGCTTGCCACTCATGTCGACCGCGGTTTCTCGCTTCCTCCACACCCCTTCTTTCGAGGATTCTTGAATTTCCTCGGGGCTCAACTCCATCATTTCACTCCCAACACCATCACATACCTTGCCGCATTCGTGTCCATGTGCGAGAATTTTCTGGGGTGTCGACCGCACTGGGGTCTTTTCAAGCACATTTTCACCATCCGCTCCCAAACAATGAAGAAAGCGAACTCGAACGATGAGAAAACTCATGTTATCCAGATGTGTGGGGGTCTAGGTATTCAGAAGAGGAAGAGGAGTTCCTTCCCTTCGATGACTCTTCCTGAGTCGGTCAGGGGCTGGCAGTCGACCTGGTTCTACTGCCAGGATATCGCGACCCCAGGCCAGTCGACTGGACTTCCCCCTTTCTCTTTTGATGGTGTTCAAACTCCATCTTCGTTGAAAGTGACCGCCGCGGAGAAGCCAGAGACGGGCATGTTGGTCGAGAGAGTAGTTCAACTAATCAACCAAGGTGTCACCGGTATGGATCTGCTGGAGGTGTTCCTCAGTCGGCGCATTCAACCACTCCAAGCTCGTGACCACTCCATGTGGATGTACTCCGGGGCTGGTGATACCGCTCGTGTTCATCCGGAGGAGGTGGAGGCAAAAACAGTGGCTGAGGGGCATCACCGGGAACAAGGACAACCCCAGGGGCGCCAAGAGAGTCAAACCTTTCAGCGAAAGCAACCATCCAGACAAGGTCTGGCCACTACACTTGATTGAATTTGGATGTGTTTTCTGACTGTTTGTTGATTCGGCTGATTTCCACTCGGCTCCTTGTTTTGTAGATTTATACAGAGATGTACTCAATGCCCAATGGCGAGCAAGCTCTGGAGCAGGACCGTGAAGGCGAGGACAGCGCGGAGGAGAGCGGCGAGTGGGAGTCACCAGCTGACAATGATGAAGATGAGATCGATGAGTCGGACAACGAGGAGGTAGCCGACTCACCACCTCATTCCGAACGTCGATCCAAGCAGCACCATGATCCCGCGGGCAGGCGCGGCAAGGCTGTGGCCTCGAGCGCTCCATCTCAAAAGCGCGCTCGGTCTTCGACTCTAGAGTTGGCTGAGAAGGTCACCAAGCAGCCCAAGATCAATCCTTCGAAGGCTCGGAAGACCTTGCCTAGAATCAAGATGGACGTTCCTATTGCTTCTGGGTAAATGTTCTCCCCGTATTTTCTTGTTCTGAGCGATTCTCTTGTACTGACTGAGTGGATGATGAACCTTTATAGCCCGGCTTCGGCTGCGACTGATATGGATATCGACAAGACCCCACTCGACGAGGAAACCGCCGATGTAGCTACCTCCAAAGCCAGTAAGTCTGCTCAACTCGAATTTATTTGGACGACTGGATTGTTTGTCAGCTATCTCTTTGACTTTCTCTGTTTGTTGCAGCGCCACGGGACGTTGTTGTGCTCCCGGACGATGAAGAAGAAGTACCGCTGAGGGGAAGGAGGAGGAGGGACAAGGAACTGGGCAGGAAAGCGCCTGAGGTCCAGGTTCCTCAGTCGACTGAGATGCCTGAGATGGCAGTCGAGCGATCGACAGATCTGGCACGTACCAACGTCACTTTCGCTATCCCGCTGTCGACTGATTGTCCATCAGGATCAGCTGCTCAGACTTCTGGTGCGCCAATACCGACTGCTCTGCCATCATCGCTTTTCACTGCGTATCAAACTCCGGACGACCCACCGGCTGCCGCCAAAGAAGCTCTTCTTCAGTTGAACCTTGTGATGGGGCAAATGAAAGTGGTGCATGAGGCCAGTCTGGTGGCCTTCAATGCCGGAGCAGCTCTGCAGGCCAATGTCCAGGTTAGTTGATTCCTGATTGATCATACTTCTCATCCGATCACCCACTGGGTGTGACTGTTTTGAAGTTGTACGTTAATATGAGTCGTCTTGATTTGAATCTTTGAACTAGTGGGGGCACTCTTAGTGCACCCACTGGGTGTAGTCCCCGAGACCATAGTTCACTGCGGGCAGTAGACTGTGGTCTGAGAATCTAAATTTTGTCACTCGGTCTGAAAGGACCAGGTCGAATGAATCCAGAATCAGTGGGGGCACGCTAAGTGCACCCACTGGGTGTAGTCCCCGAGACGGTGGTTGACTGCGGGCAGTCGACTATGGTCTGAGAACTGCTTTGCCTTTTTTTACTCTCGCACTGGGCAGGCCATGTCGAGTGTTTATTCAAACCAGTGGGGGCATGCTAAGTGCACCCACTGGGTGTAGTCCCCGAGACTGTCGTTGAATGTTTGATTCGGTGGTAGTCTTAGAGTAGCTATCACTGTGATGACTTTTTATCTCAGTCAACTGATATGGCTTATACTGCAAAAATCTTGTGATCTTGGGGCTCAGCTTTCAGCAATGAACAAGCAGCAAATCAGCCTCAACCTTGATCTGGAATTGGCCAAGAAGAATCTCAAGACTGCTCGTGATGAAGTAGCTGCCATGGGAGGTAACCAATCGTCAACTGTCCATCTCACTGCTGGCACTTTTCCTTTCCATTTTTTGAACCGAGTGACTCCACTCGAGCAGATGTATGTAGTGAAAACCGTCAACTCCAAGCCCGTCTGAAGAATGTTATTTCTTTAGAGAAAATGAAGCAGGCTTTGGAGAAGAAGGATCTGGATCTTGTTGCTGCACAGAAGGAAGCGCGAGAGAAGACAGCGCTTGCTGACAAGAAGCTTGCTTCAATCGGCAAGTTAGAAGAAGAGAACTCCAAACTGAAGACTGCTGTTTCTGACGCCAATTGGGAGGTCGAGCGACTGAAGAAAGACAAGGACAAGCTGACTGACGAGCTTGGGAGCCTCAAGGCCAAGAAGGGGGAGTTGGAGTCTTATCTGGGCCAGCTTGCTGCAAAGCTGGTCCTAAAACTTGAAGGTATCGATGATTGACTGACTTATTGCGGTCGACTGTCAAGCCTGATCGTATCATCGACTCACTATTTATTCAACTGTGCAGAGCTTTGCCAAGACTTTGAAGCGGAAACTGGGTGGGTCGAGACGGGTCTCGATCCCATAAATTGTCCAGTCAAGGATGACGTCGCAATGAATGTGCTGCGATTGGAATCTTGCATGGACAGCGCGGTTGCTTATCTTGCCCGTCTGAAGGCGGCGATGACTCGGGTTGATGCTGAACTCTGGCCTCAGGCGGAACTATCTCAAGACCTCGAGTCTCTGATGGCTCGACTGAACCAAATACCTGACCGAGTGCAAGAATGGAAAAAGTCTGCTCGTTGCGGTGCTGATGTCGCCTTGTCTCTGGTCTGAGTGCACTGCAAGGATGTCAAAGAAGACAAGCTGGCGGAGCTCAAGGTTGCTAACACAAAAAGGCACACTTTCCAGTCCTTTATGGGCACTTTCCTTGACGCTGCCACTCGCATCGCAGACAGCATAGACCTTGACAGTTTCTGCGACCCAGCCAGACCTTCTCCCGAGGAGTGACCAAAAACATTATGCTCCACCTTTATTTGCCTCGGAATGCCGAGTGATTGTGTAATCTTTAAACTTCTTCGGGCTTGATGCTCGAGTACTTTTGATGTGCGGTCCGGAACCTTAGGATTTATCTAAACTTTGTTTACCTTGAAATATGCTTACGTTTGTCTTCGAGTGGGTTTCGTTCTTCACTCGGAATAATCTTTGAACTTGAGATGCAGCTCTGAGGAGGAGATTCCAGTCGACCTGCACCTCATCGTCCTCGTGGATGAGGATGGAGCGTACGTTGTACTTGTGGTGTAGCTCCAAAGGAGAAGGTTACAGTCGACCTACACCTCGTCGTCCTTGCGGATAGGGATGGAGCCTACGTTGTATTTGTGGCGTAGCTCTGAGGAGAAGGTTGTAGACGACTTGCACCTCATCGTCCTTGCAGATAGGGATGGAGCGTACGTTGTATTTGTGTCGTAGCTCCGAGGAGAAGGTTGTAGTTGACCTGCACCTCGTCGTCCTTAGGCGAGTACTGGACTGCAGCTAAGCCACCGAGTGGGAGGGTTGCTCATCACTCGGTAGGATTTTTCAAACTTAGGCGAGTACTGGACTGCAGCTAAGCCCCCGAGTGGGAGGGTTGCTCATCACTCGGTAAGATTTTTCAAACTTAGGCGAGTACTGGACTGCAGCTAAGCCCCCGAGTGGGAGG
Organism: Triticum aestivum; assembly: GCF_018294505.1. Taxonomy (NCBI): domain Eukaryota; kingdom Viridiplantae; phylum Streptophyta; class Magnoliopsida; order Poales; family Poaceae; genus Triticum; species Triticum aestivum. The sequence goes on along the minus strand of NC_057808.1, from coordinate 369,848,317 downwards.
GTTGCTCATCACTCGGTAGGATTTTTCAAACTTAGGCGAGTACTGGACTGCAGCTAAGCCCCCGAGTGGGAGGGTTGCTCACCACTCGGTAGG
>NC_057808.1:369847656-369848212 GCF_018294505.1 Triticum aestivum | reverse complement strand
GTGAGGGACTTGCTCACCACTCGGTAGGATTTTTTCACACTTAGCCGAGTACGGGACAGCAGCTAAGCCCCCGAGTGAGAGGCTTGCTCACCACTCGGTAGGATTTTTCAAACATAGGAGAGTACTGGACTGCAGCTAAGCCCGCGAGTGGGAGGGTTGCTCACCACTCGGTAGGATTTTTCAAACTTAGGCGAGTGCTGGACTGCAGCTAAGCCCCCGACTGGGAGGGTTGCTCACCACTCGGTAGGATTTATCAAACTTAGGCGAGTACTGGATTGCAGCTAAGCCTCCGAGTGGGAGGGTTGCTCACCACTCGGTAGGATTTTTCAAATTTAGGCGAGTACTGGACTGCAGCTATGCCCCCGAGTGGGAGGGTTTCACACCACTCGGTAGGATTTTTCAAACTTAGGCGAGTACTGGACTGCAGCTAAGGCCCCGAGTGGGAGGGTTGCTCACCACTCGGTAGGATTTTTTCACACTTAGGCGAGTACTGGACTGCAGCTAAGCCTCCGAGTGAGAGGCTTGCTCAACACTCGGTAGGATTTTTCAAACTTAG
>NC_057808.1:369167450-369190991 GCF_018294505.1 Triticum aestivum | reverse complement strand
TGTGCTTAGGTGAAGCCCTGCGCAGATCACTTCACCATCACCGTCACCACGCCATCGTGCTGACAGAACTCATCTACTTCCTCGACATCTTGTTGAATCAAGAGAACGAGGGACGTCATCGAGCTGAACGTGCGCAGAACTCGGAGGTGCCGTACGTTCGGTACTTGATCGGTCGGAGCTAGAAGAAGTTTGACTATCTTGCGTGAGCGTAGTAATTTTTTTCAAATTGCATGCTACGTTTCCCAACCGTGGCATCCGAGTCAGGTCTATGCGTAGATGACATGCACGAGTAGAACACAAAGAGTTGTGGGCGGTGATTGTCATACTGCTTACCACCAATGTCTTATTTTGATTCGGCGGTATTGTTGGATGAAGCGGCCCGGACCAACCTTACATGACCACGTTCATGAGACCGGTTCCACCGACAGACATGCAACTTGTTTTGCATAAAGATGGCTGGTGGGTGTCTGTTTCTCCTACTTTAGTTGAATCAAATTTGACTGCAGCCAGTCCTTGTTGAAGGTCAAAACAGCAAACTTGATAAAGCACCGTTGTGGTTTTGATGCGTAGTAAGAATCGTTCTTGCTATAAGCCCGTAGCAGCCACGTAAAACTTGCAACAACAAAGTAGAGGACGTCTAACTTGTTTTTGCAGGGCATATTGTGATGTGATATGGTCAAGACATGATGTGATATACGTTATTGTATGATATGATCATGTTTTGTAAAAGTTATCGGCAACCGGCAGGAGCCTTATGGTTGTCTCTTTATTGTATGAAATGCGAACGCCATGTAATTGGTTTACTTTATCACTATGCATTAGTGACAGTTGTAGAAGCAATAGTTGGCGAGACGACCACAACGCAACGATGGAGATCAAGGTGTCGAGCCGGTGACGATGGAGATCATGACGATGGTTTGGAGATGGAGATTAAAAGCAGAAGATGATGATGGCCATATCATGTCACATATTTTGATTGCATGTGATGTTTATCTTTTATGCATCTTATTTTGCTTAGTACGGCAGTAGCATTATAAGATGATCCCTTCACTAAATTTCAAGGTATAAGTGTTCTCCCTAAGTATGCACCATTGCGACAGTTCGTCGTGCTGCGACACCACGTGATGATCGGGTGTGATAGACTCTACGTTCACATACAATGGGTGCAAGACAGTTTTGCACATGCGGAATACTTGGGTTAACTTGACGAGCCTAGCATGTACAGACATGGCCTCGGAACACTGGAGACCAAAAGGTCGAACGTGAATCATATAGTAGATATGATCAACATAGAGATGTTCACCATTGATGACTACTCCATCTCAGGTGATGATCAGACATGGATTAGTTGATTTGGATCACGTATCATTTAGATGACTTGAGGGATGTCTATCTAAGTGGGAGTTCTTAAGTAATTTGATTAATTGAACTTAATTTATCATGAACTTAGTCCCGATAGTATTTGCAAATTATGTTGTAGATCAATAGCTCGCGTTGTAGCTCCCCTATGTTTTTGATATGTTCCTAGAGAAAACTAAGTTGAAAGATGATAGTAGCAATGATGCGGACTGGGTCAAGGATGTGAGATTATCCTCATTGCTGCACAGAAGAATTATGTCCTTGATGCACCGCTAGGTGACAGACCTATTGCAGGAGCAGATGCAGACATTATGAACGTTTGGCAGGCTTAGTATGATGACTACTTGATATTTTAGTGCGCCATGCTTTACGACTTAGAATTGGGGCTGCAAATATGTTTTCAATGCCACGGAGCATATGAGATGTTCCAAGAGCTGAAATTGGTATTTCAGACTCATGCCCGTGTCGAGAGGTATGAGACCTCTGACAAGTACTTTGCCTACAAGATGGAGGAGAATAACTCACCAGTGAGCATATGCTCAGAATGTCTGGGTACTACAATCGCGTGAATCAAGTGGGAGTTAATCTTCTAGAGAAGATAGTGATTGACAGAGTTCTCTAGTCACTAGCACCAGGCTACTAGAACTTCGTGATGAACTATAAGATGCAAGGGATGACGAAAATGATTCCCGAGCTCTTCGCGACGCTGAAATCAGTGAAGGTGGAAATCAAGAAAGAGCATCAAGTGTTGATGGTTAACAAGACCACTAGTTTCGAGAAAAAGGGCAAGGGAAAGAAAGGGAACTTCAAGAAGAATGGCAAGCAAGTTGCCACTCCCATGAAGAAGCCCAAAGTTGGACCTAAGCCTGAAACTGAGTACTTCTACTACAAAGGGAATGTTCACTGAAAGCGGAACTGCCCCAAATACTTGGCGGATAAGAAGGATGGCAAAGTGAACAAAGGTATATTTGATATACATGTTATTGATGTGTACTTTACTAGTGTTCATAGTAGCCCTTGGGTATTTGATACCGGTTCAGTTGCTAAGATTAGTAACTCGAAACAGGAGTTGCAAAATGAACAGAGACTAGTTAAGGGCGAGGTGACGATGTGTCTTGGAAGTGATTCCAAGGTTGACAAGATCACCATCGCATACTCCCTCTACCTCGGGATTAGTGTTGAACCTAAATAAATGTTATTTGGTGTTTGCGTTGAGCATGAATATGATTGGATCATGTTTATTGCAATACGGTTATTCATTTAAGTCAGAGAATAAATTGTTGTTCTGTTTACATGAATAAAACCTTCTATGGTCATACACCCAATGTTAATGGTTTATTGAATCTCGATTGTAGTGATACACATATTCATAATATTGATGCCAAAAGATGCAAAGTTGATAATGATAGTGCAACATACTTGTGGCACTGCCGTTTTGGTCATATTGGTGTAAAGCGCATGAAGCAACTCTGCAGATGGACTTTTGGAATCACTTGATTATGAATCATTTGATACTTGTGAACCATGACTCATGGGCAAGATGAATAAAACTCCGTTTTCCGGAACAATGCAGGGAGCCAATGACTTATTGGAAATAATACATACCAATGTATGTGGTCCGATGAGTGTTGAGGCACGCGACGGGTATCATTATTTTCTGATCTTCACAGATGATTTGAGCATATATGGGTATATCTACTTAATGAAACACAAGTCTGAAACATTTGAAAAGTTCAAAGAATTTCAGAGTGAAGTGGAGAATCATCATAACAAGAAAATAAAGTTTCTACAATGGTGAATATTTGAGGTACGAGTTTGGCCTTCATTTAAAACAATGTGGAATAGTTTCACAACTCACGCCACCTGGAACACCACAGCGTAATGGTGTTTCCGAACGTCGTAACTATACTTTATTAGATATGGTGCGATCTATGATGTCTCTTACCGATTTACCACTATTGTTATGAGATTATGCATTAGAGACAGCTGCATTAATGTTAAATAGGGCACCGTCTAAATCTGTTGAGACGATATCGTATGAACTGTGGTTTGGCAAGAAACCTCAGCTATCGTTTCTTAAAGTTTGGGATTGCGACACTTATGTCAAAAGGCTTCAGCCTGATAAGCTCGAACCCAAAATCGGATAAGTGCGTCTTCATAGGAGACCCTAAGGAAACAATTGCGTACACCTTCTACCCCAGATTCGATGGCAAGATCTTTGTTGCCAAGAATGGAACATTTCTAGAGAAGGAGTTTCTCTCGAAAGAAGTGAGTGGCAGGAAAGTAGAACTTAATGAGGTAATTGTACCTTCTCTCGAATTGGAAAGTAGCTCATCACAGAAAACCATTCCAGTGATGCCTACACCAACTAGAGGGGAAGCTAATGATGATGATCATGAAACTTCAGATCAAGTTACTACTGAGCCTCGTAGGTCAACCAGAGCATGATCTGCACCAGAGTGGTTCGGTAATCCTGTTCTGGAAGTCATGTTACTAGACCATGGCGAACCTACGAACTATGAAGAAGCTATGATGAGCCCAGATTCCGATAAATGGCTTGAGGCCATGAAATCTGAGATAGGATCCATGTATGAGAACAAAGTGTGGACTTTGGTGGAGTTACCCGATGATCAGCGAGCCATAGAGAATAAATGGATCTTCAAGAAGAAGACTGGCGCTGATGGTAACTTTATTGTCTACAAAGCTCGACTTGTCGTGAAAGGTTTTTGAAAAGTTGAAGGAGTTGACTACGATGAGACCTTCTCACCCGTAGCAATGCTTAAGTCTGTCTGAATCATGTTAGCAATTGTCACATTTTATGATTATTAAAACTGCATTCCTTAAAGGATTTCTCAAAGAAGAGTTGTATATGATGCAACCAGAAGGTTTTGTCAATCCTAAAGTGCTAACAAAGTGTGCAAGATACAGCGATCCATCTATGAACTGGTGCAAGCATCTCAGAGTTGGAATATACGCTTTGATGAGGTGATCAAAGCATATGGTTTTATACAGACTTTCGGAGAAGCCTGTTTTTAGAACAAAGTGAGTGGGAGCTCCGTAGCATTTCTGATATTATATGTGGATGACATATTGTTGATTAGTAATAATATAGAATTTCTGGATAGCATAAAAGGATACTTGAATAGAATTTTTCAAAAAAAGACCTCGATAAAGCTACTTATGTATTAGGCATCAAGATCTATAGAGATAGATCGAGACGCTTAATAGGACTTTCAACAAGCACACACCTTGACAAGATTTTGAAGGAGTTCAAAATGGATCAGTCAAAGAAGGAGTTCTAGCCTGTATTGTAAAGTGTGAAGTTGAGTAAGACTCAAAGCGCGACCACGGCAGAAGATAGAAAGAGAATGAAAGTCATTCCCTATGCCTCAACCATAGGTTCTATAAAGTATGACATGCTATATACCAGACCTGTTGTGTGCCTTGCTATGAGTTTGGCAAGGGGATACAACAGTGATCCAAGACAAGATCACTGGACAGTGGTCAAAATTATCCTTAGAGGACTAAGGAAATGTTTCTCGGTTATGGAGGTGATAAAGGGTTCGTCATAAAGGATTACGACGATGCAAGCTTTAACACTAATCTAGATGACTCTGAATCTCAATCTGGATAAGTATTGAAAGTGGGAGCAATTAGCTAGAGTAGCTCCATGCAGGGCATTGTAGACATAGAAATTTTGGAAATACATATGGATCTGAATGTGACAAACCCGTTGACTAAGCTTCTCTCACAAGTAAAACATGATCACACCTTAGTACTCTTTGGATGTTAATCACATGGCGATGTGAAATAGATTATTGACTCTAGTAAACCTTTGGGTGTTGGTCACATGGCGATGTGAACTATGGGTGTTAATCACATGACGATGTGAACTATCGATGTTAAATCACATGGCGATGTGAACTAGATTATTGACTCTAGTGCAAGTGGGAGACTGAAGGAAATATGCCCTAGAGGCAATAATAAAGTTGTTCTTTTATATTTCCTTATTCATGATAAAGGTTTATTATTCATGCTAGAATTGTATTGATCGGAAACCTTAATACATGTGTGAATACATAAACAAACATAGTGTCCCTTGTAAGCCTCTACTAGACTAGCTCGTTGATCAAAGATGGCTAAGGTTTCCTAACCATGGACATGAGTTTTCATTTGATAACAGGATCACATCATTAGGAGAATGATGTGATGGACAAGATCCATCCATTAGCTTAGCATAATGATTGTTCAGTTTTATTGCTATTGATTTCTTCATGTCAAATACATATTCCTTCGACTATGAGATTATGCAACTCCCGGATACCGGAGGAATGCCTTGTGTGCTATCAAACGTCACAACGTAACTGGGTGATTATAAATATGCTCTACAGGTATCTCCGAAGGTGTCTGTTGAGTTGGCATAGATCAAGATTAGGATTTGTCACTCCGAGTATCGGAGAGGTATCTCGGGGCCCTCTCGGTAATTCACATCATAAGCTTGCAAGAAAACGACTAAGGAGTTAGTCACGAGATGATGTATTACGGACCGAGTAAAGAGACTTGCCAGTAACGAGATTGAACTAGGTATGAAGATACCAACGATCGAACCTCGGGCAAGTAACATACCGATGGACAAAGGGAATTACGCATGTTGTCATAACGGTTCGACCGATAAAGATCTTCATAGAATATGTAGGAGCCAATATGAGCATCTAGGCTCCGCTATTGGTTATTGACCGGAGAAGTGTCTCGGTCATGTCTACATAGTTCTCGAACCCGTTGGGTCTGCACGCTTAACATTCGATGACGATATTGTATTATATGAGTTATGTGATTTGGTGACCGAATGCTGTTCGGAGTCCTAGATGAGATCACGGACATGACGAGGAGTCTCGAAATGGTCGAGAGGTAAAGATTGAATATAGGATGATGGTATTCGGACACATGAAGGGTTCCGGGGGTACCGGGTACTTATCGGGTCACAGGAAGGGGTTTCGGGCACCCCCGGGAAAAGATATGGGCCTTATTGGCCAAGGGGGGAATGTAGGCTGGTGCACCCCACATATGGGTCGTCCAGGGATGGAGAATGAAAGGGGAAGGGAGAAAGGCAAGTGTGGATTAGGATTCCCAGTTCCTTCTCCCCCCTCTTTCCTTCCGCCTTCGTCAAATATGGCAGGGGGCGCAGGGCAAGGAAGCCCCAAGGAGGCCGGCGGTCAGCACTTGGGCGCCTCCTGGCCTCTCCCCTCCCCCTCCCACCTATATATATATGGGGAGGGGGCGCCTAGAACACACAACATCAATTGTTAGCTATGTGCGGCACCCCCTCCATAGTTTACACCCCGGTCATATTATCGTGGTGCTTAGGCGAAGCCCTGCGCAGATCACTTCACCATCACCGTCACCACGCCGTCGTGCTGACGGAACTCATCTACTTCCTCGACATCTTGCTGGATCAATAGAACGAGGGACGTCATCAAGCTGAACATGCGTAGAACTCGGCGGTGCCGTATGTTCGGTACTTGATCGGTCGGAGCTAGAAGAAGTTCTACTACATCAACCGTGTTGTCAAACGCTTTCTCTTACGGTCTACGAGGGTACGTAGACACACTCTCCCCCTCATTGCTATGCATCTCATAGATAGATCTTGCGTGAGCGTAGGAAATTTTTGGAAATTGCATGCTACGTTTCCCAACAGAAATGTAGTAATGCAATAAGAACGATCACATGGTGTAGACAAGATCTATTCATGTAGGAATAGATCCCATCTTGTTATCCTTAATAGAACGATACATATGTGTCTCGCTACCCCTTCTGTCACTGGGTGAGGACACCATAAGATCGAACCCATCACAAAGCACCTCTTCCCATTGAAAGAAAAATCGATCTTGTTGGCCTAACTAAACCAAATATTCGAAGAAGAAATACGGGTCTATAAATAACCATGCATATATGAGATCAAAGAAGACTCAAATAACATTCATGGATATAGATCTGATCATAAGCTCGAACTTCATCATATCCCAACAAGCACACAGCAAAAAGTCATTACATCAAATAGATCTCCAAGAGACCATTGTATTGAGAATCAAAAAGAGAGAAGAAGCCATCTAGCTACAGCTTACGGACCCGTAGGTCTATGGTGAACTACTCACGCATCATCGGAGAGGCACCAATGAGGATGATGAACCCCTCCGTGATCGTGTTAGATTGGATCTCGTGGTTCTAGAACTTGCGGCGGCTGGAATTGTGTTTCGTCGACTCCCCTAGGGTTCTGGAATATTTGGGTATTTATAGAGCTGGGAGGCGGTGGAGGAGACCCCCGTGGGCCCACAACCAATCAGGGCGCACCAGGGGCCTCTGGCGCGCCCTGGTGTCTTGTGGGCCCCACGGGCCTCCCCCAGGTGCTTTCTTGGCTCCCAAGTTGTCTTCTGGTCCAAAAAAATCTCCAAAAAGTTTTGCTGCATTTGGGCTCCGTTTGATAGGGATATTATGCGAAGTAAAAAACAAGCAAAAGACAGCAATTGGCACTGGGCACTATGTCAATAGGTTAGTCCCAAAAAATGATATAAAGTTGCTATAAAATGATTGTAAAGCATCCAAGAATGATAACATAACAGCATGGAACAATAAAAAAATATAGGTACGTTGGAGACGTATCATGGCTCTCTTGGCCTCCTCCCGAAGCTTCGTGGTTGTCTTCTGGTCCAAGAAAAATCCTCAAAAAGTTTAGTTCTGTTTGGACTCCGTTTCGTATTGATATTCTATAAAAGACAAAAACAAGGAAAAAACAGCAATTGGCACTGGGCACTAGGTTTATACGTTAGTCCCAAAAAATGATAGCATGTAACAATAAAAAATTATAGATACGTTGGAGATGTATCAAGCATCCCCAAGCTTAATTCATGCTCGTCCTCGAGTAGGTAAATGATAAAAACAGAATTTTTGATGTGGAATGTTGATACGTCTCCAATGTATCTATAATATATGAAGTATTCATGCCATGTTTGCAACAATTTTATATGGTTTTGTTATGATTTGATTAGAACTAACCAGGACTGACGCTGTTTTCAGTAGAACTACTGTGGTGCCTTTTTTGTGCGGAAATAAAAGGTGATTTTTTATGGACCAAAAGAGACCCCCAAAGCACCAGAGCTGGGCCAGGAAGTGACCGAGGAGGCCACAAGCCTAGGGGGAATGCCCACCCCCTAGCCCCCCCCGGCTTGTGAGCCCCTCGGGCATCCCCTTGACGTGAGACCGATGCTAAAAATTCCTATAAATACCAGAACCTCCAGAAAGAACCCTAGATCGAAAGTTCCGCCGCCACAAGCCTCTATAGCCACAAAAAACCAATTGGGGGCCCATTCCAGCACCCTGCCGGAGGGGGAAATCATCACCGGAGGCCATCTTCATCATCCCGGCGGTCTCCATGACGTGGAGGGAGTAGTTCACCCTCGGGCTGAGGGTATGTACCAGTAGTTATGTGTTTGATCTCTCTCTCTCGTGTTGTTGATTTGGCACGATCTTTATGTACCACGAGCTTTGTTACTATAGCTGGATCATATGGTGTTTCTCCCTCTCTATCTTCTTGTGATGAATTGAGTTTTACCTTTGAGGTTTCACTATTATCGGATTGAATACTTTTATGGATTTGAGAACACTTGATGTATGTCCTGCATGGGATACACAATGGGGTGTTCTATTGATTCACTTGATGTATATTTGGCACTCAACTCGCGAATTCCCGAGGTGACATTGGGATAATCTATGCATAGGGGTTGATGCACATTTTTCATCCTTGTTTCTCCGGTAGAAATCTTGGGGCATTCTTTGAGGTTCTTTGTGTTGGATTGAATACTATGAATCTAAAGTTGTTTGATGCATATCGTATAATTGACCCATGGATACTTGTAGTGACATTGGATTATCTAGGTGACATTAGGGTTGATTGATGTGTATCATATGGTGTTATTTTAGTACGAACTCTAGGTTTGTTTGTGACACTTATAGGAATAGCTCAAATAATTGATCAGAAAGAATAAATTTGCGGTGGTTTCGTACCCTCCAAGCAATTTCATCTTATGTTCTCCGCGATAGGAACTTTGGAGTGACTCTTTGTCACACGTTGAGGGATTGCCATATGATTTAATTATGTTATCATTGTTGTGAGAATTTGCACTAGTGAAAGTATGAACCCTAGGCCTTGTTTATAAGCATTGCAATACCGTTTTTGATCACTTTTGTTACTAGTAACCTTGCTGTTTATATATTTTTCAGATTACAAAAACCTATATCTACTATCCATCCTACACTTGTATCACTATCTCTTCGCCGAACTAGTGCACCTATACAATTTACCATTGTATTGGGTGTGTTGGGGACACAACAGACTCTTTGTTATTTGGTTGCAGGGTTGTCTGAGAGAGAGACCATCTTCATCCTACGCCTCCCACGGATTGATAAACCTTAGGTCAACCACTTGAGGGAAAATTGCTACTGTCCTACAAAACTTTGCGCTTGGAGGCCCAACAAGAGTTTACAAGAAGAAGGTTGCGTAGTAGAAATCAAGTGCTACCTAACATGTTTATCGAGTAATCTTTCTTATTGTGTTATGAATATTCAGATCCATAAGATTCAAACAAAAGTTTAATATTGACATAAAAACAATAATACTTCAAGCATACTAATAAAGCAATCATGGCTTTTCAAAATATAATGGCTAAAGAAAGTTATCCCTGCAAAATCATATGGTCTTGTCATGCTCTATCTTCATCACACAAAGTATTTATCATGCACAACCCCGATGGCAAGCGAAGCAATTGGTTCATACTTTTGATGTTCTAAAGCTTTTTCAACTTTCACACAATACATGAGCGTGTGCCATGGATATAGCACTATGGGTGGAATAGAAGGTGGTAGTAGACAAAAAAGGAGAAAGAAATTCTCACACCAACTAGGCAAATTAATAGGTGATCTCTACTACGCAACTTTATTCTTGTAGACTCGTGTTGGGCCTCCAAGCACAGAGTTTTGTAGGACAGTAGCAATTTTCCCTCAAGTGGATGACCTAAGGTTTATCAGTCCATGGGAGGTGTAGGATGAAGATGGTCTCTCTCGAACAACCTTGCAACCAAATACAAGAAATCTCTTGTGTCCCCAACACACCCAATACAATGGCAAATTGTATAGGTGCACTAGTTCCGTGAAGAGATGGTGATAAAAGTGTAATATTGATGGTAGAAATATATTTTTATAATCTGAATAAATAAAAACAGCAAGGTAGCAAATAGTAAACGGGCACAAAACGGTATTGCAATGCTTAGAAACAAGGCCTAGGGTCTGTACTTTTGCTAGTGCAATCTCTCAACAATGCTAATATAATTGGATCACATAACCATCCCTCAACGTGCAATGAAGAATCACTCCAAAGTTCTTATCTAGCGGAGAACATAAGAATAAATTGTTTGTAGGGTACGAAACCTTCTCAAAGCTATTCTTTCTGTTCGATCTATTCAAGAGTTCGTACTAAAATAACACAAAGTTATTCTTTCCGTTCGATCTATCCTAGAGTTCGTACTAAAATAACACCAAAGCAAATTCATATTCATAATACTCAATCCAACACAAAGAACTTCAAAGAGTGCCTCAAGATTTCTAACAAAGAAACAAAGACAAGAACGTGCATCAACCCCTATGCATAGATTACCCCAATGTCACCTCGGGAATCCGCGAGTTGAGTGCCAAAACATATATGAAGTGAATCAATATGATACCCCATTGTCACCATGAGTATTCAATTGCAAGACATATATCAAGTGTTCTCAAATCCATAAAAGTATTAAATCCGATAACAACAAAATCTCAAAGGGAAAACTCAATTCATCACAACAAGATAGAGAGGGGAAAACACCATATGATCCGACTATATTAACAAAGCCCGCGATACATCAAGATCATGACATCTCAAGAACATGAGAGAGAGAGAGATATTAAACACATAGCTACTGGTACAAACCCTCAGCCCCGAGGGTGGACTACTCCCTCCTCATCGTGGTGGCCGCCAGGATGATGAAGATGGCCACCGGAGATGATTCCCCCTCCGGCAGGGTGCCAGAATGAGGTCTAGATTGGTTTTAGGTGGCTACAGAGCCTTGCAATGGCGGAACTTCTGATCTAGGTTTATTTCTGATGGTTTCTCCATTTACAGGATTTTTGGGTGTCGGTTTCACGGTAAGATGGACCTCGAGCTAAGCACAACCCACCGGGGCACGGACGGCCCACCAGGCATGCCCTGGTGGGTTGTGCCCTCCTCGTGGCTCTTCTGGCCCTCCCACAAAGCTTTGGGGGTCTCTTTTGTTCCAAAAAAACATCAAAAAGTTTTGTCCAATTCTGAGAACTTTTATTTCTGCACAAAAAACAACACCACGGTAGTTCTCCTGAAAACAGCATCAGTCCGGGTTAGTTCCAAAAAATGATATAAAGTTGCTATAAAATGATTGTAAAACATCCAAGAATGATAATATATTGGCATGAATACTTCATAAATTATAGATACGTTGGAGACGTATCAATAGGCTATGGATATGCCCATCAATTGATATTGGTGCAAGTGAGTAGGGATTGCCATGCAACGGATGCACTAGATCTATAAGTGTATGAAAGCTCAAAAGAAAACTAAGTGGGTGTGCATCCAACTCGCTTGGTCACGAAGACCTAGGGCGAATTGAGGAAGCCCATCATTGGAATATACAAGCCAAGTTCTATAATGAAAAATTCCCACTAGTAATATATGAAAGTGACAACATAGGAGACTCTCTATCATGAAGAACATGGTGCTATTTTGAAGCAAAAGTGTGGAAAAGAATAGTAATATTGTCCCTTCTCTCTTTTTCTCTCTTTTTTTCTTTTTTTTCTTTTGGGCTCTTTGGCCTCTCTTTTTTTATTTAGGCTCTTTGGCCTCTTTTTATTTTAAGTCCGGAGTGTCATCCCGACATGTGGGAGAATCATAGGCTCCATCATCCTTTCCTCACATGGGACAATGTTCTAGTAATGATGATCATCACACTTTTATTTACTTATTACAACTCAAGAATTACAACTCGACTTGTGGGAGAATCATAGCCTCCATCATCCTTTCCTCACATGAAGCAATTCTGCATCTACTAGTATTACTCCACACATCGACCGTTCTCCAGCATGCATCTAGTGTATTAAGTTAAGGAGAACGGAGTAACGCCTTAAGCAAGATGACATGATGTAGAGGGATAGATCCAAACAATATGGTAAAACCCCCATCTTTTTATCTTTAATGACAACAATACAATACGTGCCTCGCTACCCCTACTGTCACCGGGTGAGGACACCACAAGATTGAACCCAAAACAAAGCACCTCTCCCCACTGGTATAGCGAGGTGCTATACAAACGATTTTAACCCCTTTCCACAACGACATTTGGAACCGTCGCCAAGTGAGTGACTGCGATAGGGGGGTCCTTCCCACATAACCCAAAAACCGTCGGGGATAGGGAGCCACCAAGATGCTACATCCTTGCAACTCGTTTGTGCTTGCATTGCCATCGTAGTCGGTATTCTGTGGTGCTACGTTTACCATACGCGGCCCATCACAAACGGTTCATGATTATAGAACGTGTATGATAAGCAAACAATCACACGCATTCAATTTTCTCGAACCGTATGCGATATCTAATTAAGAAGGTTAGCTAATCGTCGTACGAGTGTCGGATATGATTACGAAACGGCGGACCGTCATAACATCATCGTACATGACAATTATCGCACACGCTATTCTATGGTGCAACGGTTGCGATGCGGACCACATCAGAAACAGTTCATGGTTGCGAATCATGTATGATAAGGCAACTATCACAAACGTTTAGTTTGGCCACACCATTTGTGATATTGTCTGACATCGCACATGCTTTGCAAATGGCAACTGCATGCTTGCACACGTTTCCTCTCTGTGAACCGTGTCGGATTATGGTGTATATCACAAACGTTTGTGTTTTACCAACCGTGTGCGCCGTAACGACCTGCCGAGCGTAATTTCACCGTAATTGAATTGCTGCTATTTCAAATTATACCGGATTTGAATTTGAAAGTATGCTGTAGCTTTATTCATATCCATCAGGTTCAAACAACCAATGCATTATTCGATTCATAGGTACATATGTTCAAGAATTACATAAGCACCAAATAAAGAATGATGAACCATAGTTGTATACTTGTACTATTAAAGACGGTAAAGAAAGAGGCGAAATACGTTCTGGTTGCTGAACAAGGTGAAGCGGCATGCCCATATTGTGCCCTCCTCCATGCAGAAGGCACGCACGACTCTAGTCCAACCCCTTGTGATGGCTGACCGCCCATCCTTCACGGTCTTCATGAAAACATCTAGATAATCATCGTGTTCTGGTAGAAATACTTTAACCTTTGCATGCCCACCAATCATGTAGTTTGTGAGGTAATCTTGAGTAAATTTCTTTGGGAACCACTGCAAACAAAAAAGATTCAGACATTGTCATCTAACAAAACTCATTATGGGCAGTAAAAAGAAGGCTGCAGAGTTCTTACTTACCATCCTGCAGTTTGCTATTGTCTTGGATAAAGTGTAAACAAATAGCTTAATTGCCATCTTTTGACCCATTTTACTAACAATCTTTATCAGCTTCCTCACTTGATGCTGGTTCATCGATATCTCATTGCCCCATACGCAGAAAGGGTCGAAGCACGGATCTTTACCAATGACATATGTACCTAAAAGCACCAAGTTAAAATTAGAAGCTAAACAGCAATTGCACAATGATGTAGTACAACAGTCTTTTATAATATCTTATAACATCCAATATACTCACAAATTAGATGAATTAACATCTTATATTATGGGTCGGAAGGAGTTTATTGCATTTTTACAAATTATCGGCTGATTAACTGTTGTTGTATCCATGGGTTAGAGTTAGTTTGAGCTAGTTTGGGCTCAAATAGCCCTAAAGTATATCCAAACATGAGGGCTAGTTTGAGCTAGTTGCATCTAACCCACCCAAAAAAACTATCCCACCCAAGAGGTGCTAATTGGAGCTAGTTCTCCTAGTGCATTTATTGTCAATCTAACCATGTCATCCAAATACCTCTTTGGATGGAGTTAGTTCAGGGTTAGTCATGAGCTAGAAACTAACTCTAACCTCTAGCTAAGTTGAGTATCCAAATAGGGTTGTGTTGTTGTTGCTACTGCTGCTCTTCTACGTATATCTAGACATCATCAAAACATTAAGGTAACACTCTTCCTTGTTGCTATGTAGCCTAGGATTGCATATTTAGACATTAAGTACAGTGCATGTTGCTATGTAGCCTCAGATATATTACATATGGCCCTAGTTAACCAAACAATAAATGGGTTACAGATATATTCAGTTAAAAGTCCATTCACCGATTAGTCCCTTATCAGCCCCCGGCCTATATGGTACCAGCTACCGATATCCTGAACAGTGAGTATATATAAGCCATGGTATGAAACTAACCTCGATGGAAAACAGTAGTCGTTCCCAAAATTGTCCTGTGTAAGTACATCGAGAGGCATGTTAAGCACAACAGGCTAAACATCAACCAGATATATCCATGGCAAACAAAATAATCTCCAAAAGATAGCTTCAGTGTGCAGGTTTAAGCATGCTAGTAAATCAAACAAGTGGAAAGGTCTGTTGACTACAACAGGCACTACTGCAGGATGCTGCTAATGCGACACTACGATCAGAGAACCTTCGATGAAACTGTGTGCGATGCAATAATCGCAAACAGTGGTGTAAAAAAACCATGAAAAAAGGTGCAAAACGTTTGGGATGACGGATGCATCAAACACGGTTCAGATTTTAGTTGCATGTGTGATGCAAGGCATACAGTTCAGTTCAATTAACTGGCAGCCAGATGAAGGCGTGTGCGATATAAATCATACGGTTCACTCGGATGAACTGTTTGTGATTAGGAAACACAAAAGAAACGGGCAGCCAGATCAAGGTGTGTGCAATATATGGCATGCGGTTCACTCGGCCTTGTTGTTAGTGTGTGACCTCTATGGCAACCGTTCGCTCCAAACTAGCCTCTTCTTGTACCGTGGCAACCGTCCAACGCCTCTTGTCCTTTCCCTCTCGATTTGGAACTCCTGTCGCACGTTCTTCCCCCCTCCATTTGCCTTCACCCTTTCCTTCTGCCATTGTTCGATCGTCTTCTCCATGGAGGGAACAGGCCAGAAACGACCCCGTTATTCTTGTCTCGATCTGAAAGATGACGTGGTGGAGGAACTCATTGATCGGTGCGACGTCATCACCTCGGCTAGCATGGCAGGTTCGTTCAAGATCATTCTCGACTCAACTAATAACATCATTACAAGCAACCCAAGGGTCCAGGAGCGGGTTGATCTCCCCTATCTTCTTCGCCGTGACCCTGATCACTGGCGCGGGGACGACGGAAGCCTCGCCTTGTGCAAGTTGATGCCGCTTGATAATGATACGTGTGATGTTAAAATGCCATCGCTTGAGCGTAAGGCTTGGGCAGGCGCAAATGGAGATTGAGTTGTTTATATTGGGTTCAACTGTGATTGGGAACTTGTGAATGTGTACACTCGTCACCGGGTTCCACTTCCAAAAATATCAGACTGCCCTGAAGTTGAGCACACCGGTATTCTACGTACGTTCAAATACAATCATGGTGACTGTCGTCTACGAAAGATACAATTTGTCGAGTTCCCAACCGCTCTTGGAATTACACGAACTATGAAGTTGTTGCAATCTTTGACAAGCTTGTTACCGTCCTTGCTTCCACGGCTCGATGGATATTGCTCAAAAATCATTTTTTTGTACACAGATGAGTACAGTGATGCAATTCAATACGAGGGTCTTGTGTTTGCTGCCACCACTCGTGGCACTGTTTTTGCATGGAATCCTTATGGTTTTGGTACATTTGTCTTCCAGCGTAATTATAATTGTTTCATCCACATGCATGCGGGTTAGCTAGCTAGTTTCCCTTTACTAATTAACCTTCTTGTGTTTCCATGGTCCTGTGAACATTCCAACCCCTATACTTGAAAATTTTTATAACCAAGGGGGAGAAGATGATGGTGATGATCACGAGCATGAGGACGAGCAGCACCCATATACTCAGTGGTGCATGGCAACTTATTCCGATGGATCACCTCTTCTTGTCTGTATACAGGGCACTGCTGATGTTAGTAAGGAAGCAGGTGTTGTCTCGCATGGTCGCACTCTCCGGACCAATTCCAACATCTGTTGCAAGGTATTCGGGATGGATACTAGTGTGCTAGCGCCAACACCTTCTCCCTGGTTCAGTATTGATAGTCTTGGAGAAAACTCGCTCTTCCTTGGACAAAACTATCCAATGATGGTGAAAGGCGATCCAGCTGCTGTTGACACAACGTTACTACCATTTATGAGAAGCAGTTGTATCTATACCTCGGACATTGCTATGCTTCCCTACCATGGCTATCACAATATGGGTATTGAAATAGGCTGCTTCAGCCTGGATGATCAATCCTACGTTGGTCTCGAGATTGACAGTAGCTGGCCCTTCCCAGAGAATCACTTCTGGTTCAAAGCAAACGTTTCCAACGCCGATGAGTGGTTGAGCTGAAGTTCATTTCATCGCTTTCTTATTTGTTGTGTGAGAAAAACTTTACTTTACTAGAATGTTTTGTTGGAAATGATCTATAATACAACATGTATCCTCGTTGTCGTTGTGGGTTGATGACTTGTTGTATGTAATCAATCATACATTTGCATATGCGTCCATCAACTTACGCCTGCTAGTGGTGTCCATATGAACAGTGCTAGTGATTTTAGTTGCAAAAATTAGATAGTGCTAGTGATTTTCAGCTACATATTTTGACAAATCCCAGTGTTACAAGGTTGACAAATGGCAATGTTACTAGATAAACAAATGTCAATCTTTCCAGTTTGACAAGTGGCAACATACCCAATATGACAGATGCAAATCTTACCCAAGTGTTTCTACGTGGTTTCACACGGGTCATCCAAAATAACCGTTTGCGTTGAAGGGATGCACAAATCCTGCACTGTGAATTTTCCCTTGACTTAAGGGGGAAGACCATAGCTCTCACTTTGCATACGGGTGTTCTATCTAAAACGTTTGCGATCAAGAGCTGCACAAATCCTGCTCGACACATTTTCCCTTGGCTTCCTGGGGAAGCTGTCGGTTTGCATACGGGTGTTCTAACTAAAACGTTTGCGATGAGTGTTTTATATTTAAAATCCATTGATGTTTTTTTCAAAAGAAAATCGTTTGATAAGTCTGTACATTAAGAGAGAGAAAACTCGTTCAAACCATATCTTTCATTCAGTCACATTGCGAATTTATATTCATATGATCAAGAATTCGAGATACAGTCTTAAACCCCAAAGAAACTATTTTTGGCGGCGGCGGAGGCGGCGTGCCGCGCCGTCGTTGTCATCCTCCGGGACGCCATTGTTGAAGTCTTCAAGGCAGCACAAATTGTTCTTCACTTGTAAATCAAACATCATGTCGTCGCGCGATCGACGGGCGGGGCGCGGGAGGACGGCAACTGGCGTCGTTGAGAGGTAGCGGTCGACGGCAGCGTCCCATGCCGCTAAGGGGGGCGTGCGCACGGGCACGGGCATGGCGGGTGCAGCCAAACGCACAGGGACCGGCGCCATGATGGGTGGAGGGGCACGCATGGGCAGGGGCACGGGCGCGGCGGGTGCAGCCAAATGCATGGGGGCCGGCGCCACGGTGGGTGGAGGGGTGCGCACGGGCGCGGCGGGTGCAGCCAAATGCACGGGGGCCGGCGCCACGGTGGGTGGAGGGGTGCGCACGGGCACGGGCACAGGCGCTGGTGCTGGCATGTACATGAGCTCGCCCGGGTCCGCAGCTTCCAGCTCTGCGATAGTGCTCGACGACCAGCCCGTCAATGCTACGGGGATGGTCGCTGGCGCGGGGATGGGAGCGGGGGCAGCAACTGCCGCGACCAGCTCGTTCTGGGCCATGTCCATGAGGCCCCATTCCTCCTTATTTTCTAAGTCCTCCGGCTCGGAGTCGATTTCACCAAACTTGAAGACTAGTGGCAGATGATCATTCTGCACCATGGCGTTGGTGGAGATCTGTGGGAGGGAGGGGAATGGGAGGCGAACAGTAAGGCTGCCCGTATTAAACAGCGGGTCGGGCGGCCATGGAAGTTAAAGGGCTCACTTCCCAGTGAGCCTGCGCAGCGTACAGCTCGCACGCTTCCTGGTGAACCTACGAATTGGACGACAGCTTGCATGCCTCTCGGTCAGCCTGCGCACCGGACTCCGCTCGCACGCCTCCCGTTCACTCAAGGTCAAGCAGCCGTCCGCACGACACCTCCTATAGCCATTAAAACAAAGACACGTGGCGTCATGTGAATGGTTAACAGAACGCACATGATTTGAATTACACAAACGTTTCAGATATTAAAGTGGCAGCTATTTTTTCAAAATGCCTTTGTTGGCTGTTATTTGAGTGCGCCTTCTCTCAAAATGGACACGAAAAATACCATAGCATGTCGGGTGCCATTCCATGATAGCAGGACAAGTTTCATGAATCTCAGACGAGTTTTGGATTTACTAGAATTTAAAAACAAAGTATCTCAATGTTTTGCTGGCAATCAACGGTGCCCTGGTGTTTGAAATTCATTCCCATTTCTTGCAAGGGACCTAAGCATGCAACCAAGGGCACAAATTTGAATTTTCAACCAATTTATATGCATTAGAGCATGTGCATGTAGTTCAAATTTGAATTATGCACATAAATGCATTGAAAACTCAATTAATGCATAAAAATGTCCAAACGAACCCCGAAAAATCCCAAAAATTGACACAGCACTCCTGTTGTTCTATGTTGACACGAGGAAAATTTTGAAAGCAATAAGAGGCAATGTATATCCTTTCGTCCCCAAAGGTGGGACGTTCCCTACCGAAACCATCAGGCTTGTTGTGAGAAGCTCTGGTTTGTGAGAAGCATATCCCCAAACCTGCCCCAAATGGGACAAAAAATTTACCACGGCATGTTCATGCCGTTCCATGATAGCATGGCAAGTTTCATGAATTTCAGACGAGCTTTGGATTTACTAGAATTTAAAAACTAGGCATCTCAATGTTTGCGGCCGAGTGACCATGGCAGGGTGTTTGACATTCGTTCCCATTTCTTGCATGGGACCTAAGCATGCAACCAAGGGCAGAAATTTGAATTTTCAACCAATTTATATGCATTAGAGCATGTGCGTGTAGTTCAAATTTCAATTATGCACATAAATGCATTGAAAACTAAATTAATGCATAAAAATGTCCAAACGAACCCTGAAAAATCCCATAAATTGACACAACACTCCTGTTGTTCTATGTTGACACAAGAAAAAATTTGAAAGCAATAAGAGGCAATGGATATCGTTTTGTCCCCAAAGGTGGACGTTCCCTACCAAAACCATCAGGCTTGTTGTAAGAAGCTCTGGTTTGTGAGAAGCATATCCCCACACCTGCCCCAAATGGGACGATATTTTTACCATGACATGTTGATGCCGCTCCATGATAGCATGCCCAGTTTCATGAATTTCAAACGAGCTTTGGATTTACTAGGATTTAAAAACCAGGTATCTCAATGTTTGCGGCCGATTAACCGTGGCAGGGTGTTTGACATTCGTTCCCATTTCTTGCATGTGACCTAAGCATGCAACCAAGAGCACAAATTTGAATTTTCAACCAATTTATATGCATTAGAGCATGTGCATGTAGTTCAAATTTGAATTATGCACATAAATGCATTGAAAACTCAATTAATGCATAAAAATGTCCAAACGAACCCCCAAAATCCCAAAAATTGACACAACACTCCTGTTGTTCTATGTTGACATGACAAAATTTTTGAAAGCAATAAGAGGCAATGGATATCGTTTCGTCCCCAAAAGTGGGATGTTCCCTACCGAAACCATCAGGCTTGTTGTGAGAAGCTCTGGTTTGTGAGAAGCATATCCCCAAATCTGCCCCAAATGGGACAAAATATTTACCACGGCATGTTGATGCCGCTCCATGATAGCATGCCAAGTTTCATGAATTTCAGACGAGCTTTGGATTTACTAGAATTTAAAAACCAGGTATCTCAATGTTTGCGGCCGAGTGACCGTGGCAGGGTGTTTGACATTCATTCCCATTTCTTGCATGGGACCTAAGCATGCAACCAAGGGCACAAATTTGAATTTTCAACCAATTTATCTGCATTAGAGCATGTTCATGTAGTTCAAATATGAATTATGCACATAAATGCATTGAAAAGTCAATTAATGCATAAAAATGTCCAAACGAACCCCGAAAAATCCCAAAAATTGACACAACACTCCTGTTGTTCTATGTTTACATGAGAAATATTTGAAAGCAATAAGAGGCAACAGATATCGTTTCGTCCCCCAAGGTGGCACGTACCCTACCGAAACCATCAGGCTTGTTGTGAGAGAAGCTCTGGTTTGCAACAAGCTTATACCCACACCTGCCCCAAATGGGACGATATTTTTACCACGGCATGTCGCTGTCGTTTCATCATATCATGTCAAGTTTAATGAATTTCAATTTACTAGAATTTTAAAACCATGTATCTCAATGTTAGCGGCCGAGCGACAGTGTCAAGGTGTTTGAAAGTCGTTCTCATTTCTTGCATGTGACCTAATCTTGCAACCAAGAACAAACATTTGATTTTGTAACCCGTTTTTATGGACGGAGCACGTTCATGTAGTTCAATTTTGAATTATGCACTAGAAAACTCAATTAACATATAAAAATGTCCAAACGATCCCCGGAAAAATCCAAAATTTAACACGACACTCGTGTTGTTCTGTGTTGACACCAGGAGAAAAAATTGAAATTTAGAAGAGGCGACGAATATAGTTTTGTCCACAAAGGTGACAAGTTTCCCTAACGGGACCATGAGGCTTTCTTGTGAGAAGCTCTGGTTTGTGAGAAGCCTATACCACAACCTGCCCCAAATGGTACAATATTTTTTACCCTAGCATGTTGATGCCATTCCATGATAGCATGCCAAGGTTCATGAAATTCAGACGGGTTTTGGATTTACTAGAATTACAAAAGCAAGTACCTCAACATTTGCCGGAGAGCCATGGTGTCGTGGTGTTCGAAATTCATCCCCATTTCTTGCATAAGCATAAACCCATGGACACATATATGATTTTACAACCCATGTTGGTGCACCGGACCATCTGCATGTGCTTTAATTTTGAATTGTGCACCTGAAATGGCTAGAAAACCAATTTAATGTATAAAATTTCCAAACGAACCCTGAATAATTCCAATTTTTTCATGACACACATATAGTTGCATGTTCACTGCAGATAAAAGGTCTAGCAATTCAAACACTGTCCATTGCCGCTGTGACCCCATTATGTAATACAAATCAAGACAAAAAATCAAGTACATCCCAGACAGTTTATTATCACCAACCGTGTGAGATGCAGCACAAAATATCTTGGAGCACCGTCGGATTATAGTACGCATATGTCTTACGCGAGAAGGTGCGACGGCTACAGTCCACAGCCCGCTCCGAATAAGGTACCGTGTCTGATGACACTTTGCACGCCAGTTTTTTCGCTGAAGCGATTCCAAATTATCGGCTTCCGCGGAAATATCTACCTCCCCGCCCCCTCCCCTTACCAAAAGCTACATTTCCCCTGTTTCCGCCTTCCTTTCGAAGTTGAAACCTTCACTCCTTGCTTGCAGCGCCGCCTCCTCGCCGGCGACCCTCCTTCACGCTGCTCGGCCTCGCCTATCGAGGCAGGTAATCCACACCCGACCCCATCCTCCTCCTCCTTCCACATCCCACATGCCCCGACCGCCGGCGCGAGCGCGACACCTTCCACCCAAATCACCAACCCCTCCACCAAATAAGTGCCGCCCTAAGCCGTGTTCACACAATATAGCCAGGATCTCAAGGAGCATTTGGCAGCGGAGAAGCAAATCGCGACAGCACGCGCGGATGAGGTCGCGATGGCTGCCATTCGTGCCGACCCCCAGATCTTGGAGGAGCACCTCGCCATCGAGGCCACCGTCGATGCCTCGCGCGCCGACGCCGCGACAGGGTTGGCTGCTTTAAACGACAGTTTGTGGCGTTTTCTCAAGGCCACCATCGGTGCCTTCGACGAAGACTATGAGGTGTTTTCTCAGCATGCACGTGCTTACCTCATCTCGAGAGCCAGCAGGTTGGTGCCCGGAGCGGCTCAGGCAACTCACCACTACAACGAGGGCACCCATGAAGTAGAGGCCTCGCCCTCTTCCATGTCCAAGAAACCAATCGTCATCGATATCTCCGACAATGAGAAGTGGTTTGTCTTATTAGCTCACTATAAGGACCCATGTTCAGTTTGCTAGCTACTGCCTTTCCTTAACAAATTCTAGTGAATTGTGCTATCTACTTTTACCATGCAATCTTCTGCTCTAGAGTATAAGTTCTATATGTCGTGCAATGTGGTGTTCAATTAACTATTTGGTTCAATTCTGCAAATGTGATGTTCAATTCTTCAGGGTGCAATTTTCAAGTTGTCAAGCATGCTTGGTTTGGTTAACTGTCTGATCTTCTTTTAGGAGTATGTTATATTGTGCAATGTGGTGCTCAGTTAATGTTTGGTTCATTTGTTGTGGTGTTTAGTTAACTGTTTGGTTCAATTCTGCAATGCGATGTTCAATTTTTGTGGGTGCATTCTGTTATTATATACCATGTGAGAAATAAATCGAATTTGGATGTACTATATACATGAGAAACAGATACAATTGCTATATTTCCAAGTTGTTAAGCATACTTGGTTTGGTTAACTGTCTGATCTTATATTAGGAGTATGTTATATTGTGCAATGTGGTGCTCAGTTAACGTTTGGTTCATTTGTTGTGGTGTTTAGCTAACTGTTTCGTTCAATTCTGCAATGCGATGTTCAATTGTTGTAGCTGATTCTGTTATTGTATACCATGTGAGAAATAAATCGAATTTGGCTGTACTAAATACATGAGAAACAAATACAATTGCTATATTTCCAAGTTGTTAAGCATGCTTGGTTTGGTTAACTGTCTGATCTTCTATTAGGAGTACGTTATATTGTGCAATGTGGTGCTCAGT